>NC_084995.1:24697553-24755053 GCF_963854185.1 Sardina pilchardus | reverse complement strand
AAGGTCCAATCACATGCTGCCAAAACATGCCTTCTCTATGACTTGAGTTCCAGCAAAACTACCACACACATGCATGTCCCCAGCCCTGTCCCTGAGTTTAGGCACCTTGTAGGCAGATGATTGGTGGGGACGGAGTCAGGGCCACCCATGTGGTCTCTCTGACCCCCACCATTAATCTAGCAAACATGCAGAACGCGCACACACACACACACGCACACAAACGCACACACACACACACACACACACACATACACACACACACACACACATAGTCTGTCTGTCAAACACTAATGATGTCAACACACACACACACACACACACAGACACACACACCTGCACGGGCGCACTCACACACATACACACACAAACCTTTTCTCTCCCAACTTCCTCTTCTTAACCACCCCCTCACAAAGCACAGAGCTCAGTTTTACACACACACACACACACACACACACACACACACACACACACACACACACACACACACACACACACACACAGCTGGTAGGGTGGTCGTCTTGCCCCAGTGCCCTCCGCTTTGTTGCCCGCTGTCCATTCCTCATTTCTCAGACTGGTCCCAGGTGGCCTCGTCTCTTCCAGGCTTTATGGATTCTCAGCCCTCTCTCTCTCTTTCTCACACACACACACACACACACACACACACACACACACACACACACACACACACACACACACACACACACACACACACACACACATCTGTACACACTCACCCCATCTTAATCTGGTCTTATGGATGCTGTTCTGTGATGGTTGACCTTTAAAGAGCACATCATCATTGCTCCATGAGTGGAATACAGTAGGTTCACATATCAAAGAAGAGGGTCTTACTTGGCATTATGGTGATAAAGAATATCCTCAAAAAAGAGAATCCCAGACAGAATTAAGAAATACAGAGTTGTTACGGCAACAACAAGAATATTTTTGAGGAACAATTGTGCCATTGTGTCAAAGAAGTGGACTGCCTTTGCCACACTAGCTTAGAACATACGATTCATGTCAAATCCTTGGATGACACTGGACCATTGAGCTCTTCTACCTACATACTGTATGTCTTGTACCTACATTTGCCTGATCTCCTTACACTGTGCTCTCTGCTCTCTGTGTCTTTAGACTGGCCTGAGACCTGTGGCAAGCCCCAGGTCCCTCCCCTGGTCACCACCCGCATTGTGAACGGAGAGCCGGCCAAAGCCCACTCCTGGCCATGGCAGGTGTCCCTGCAGGTACGTGAACAAAGGGTGGACCAACAGAGCGGGAAATAATGACAGAAAGAACACCTTTGAAATAGATATTACTGCACATTAGTGCATATATACACCTGTTACCCTATATAGACCTGTTTACTACACGTTATGCTACAGTTTCCCCATACACTAACGCATCGGTATTTACAGTGATGGTGAAACTGTAGTTTACTATGTGTAAAACAATACAGTTTGCATATCATTAAGCAATGCAGATGGCTTTCTTGTGCGCAGTTGCACATTGTCAGTGTGTATCAGCTGCCATGCTGCACCATTATATTCACTGATTTGTGACCATACTAGCCCAAGCCAAATGCACGCACACACACACACACACACACACACACACACACACACACACACACACACACACACACACACACACACACAGGTGTGATAAGCTAGATGCATTTATGACAATACTTCATCTCATCACCTGGTGTTTTTTCTCCTCCACGCCCACGCATAGCTCACGTTATGTTGTTGTGAAACATCATTAAATCAGCCCTCGCGCAAAGCTGACATCTCATTTAGGCTAGCGCAACACAATTGAGTCAGCCTAAATTGAGTGCACCATTATAAAATATTATGGCTATGGGTTGTCAGAGAGGGTGTGGATTTGTTCTCTCTCTCTCTCTCTCTCTCTCTCTCTCTCTCTCTCTCTCTCTCTCTCTCTCTCTCTCTCTCACTCTATCAGTGTGTGTGTGTGTGTGTGTGCTGTGTGTGTGTGTGTGTGTGTGTGTGTGTGTGTGTGTGTGTGTGTGTGTGTGTGTGTGTGTGTGTGTGTGTGACATGTAAGCTTTTATAGCCTGTTCATCATAATGTGGCACTAATTCCTGCTTGACTCTGAGAGGTGTGATCAAATGAGCTGGAGAGACTCACTGGGATAAATGTTATCCAAAATAATCAGTTCACTGCAACCAGCATTTTACTGCCTACCTGTCACTGTCTCTCAGCATCTCTCTCTCTATGTTTCTCTCTCTCTTTCTCTTTCTCTTTTCCATCCCTCCTTTCATCTCTCCTCCTTTACTGTATGTGATCACAAGGGTAAAAGTTTGCTTGCCCATAATTTTATTGAGATTGCAAATTAGGAGCAGCGGAGTCTTCCCTGGGCAGTCATTCCTCGTAGCAATTCAATTTGTTTAATGTTATTTAGATTTGGACTGGAGACACAAGCTCCATTGTCTTAGAACCCTCAGTCTGCTCCTCAAAGTTATGGGTCTGTGATGCAAGGGCAAAACTATAGTCGGGGAAAACCATCTGTACTCTTTGGCTAACCATTAGCATTTACCTAATCAAGAGCACTCCTTGGCTGACCATTCAAGCAAGTGGTCTGTAAAAAGGTGGTCTGAGCAGTTTGATCTAAATTTTACTAATTGAAAAAATAATTGTTGAACTGGTGACAGGATAAATGAATTGCATGTCTCAAAACAGCTTCACAGTGCTTTTTCCTGGTGTACAAACTAAATAAACCTCAGGCACTGTTTCATCAATCTCATGAGATTTGTGAACATATAAAAACTATTTGGCAATATATATATCTCATTTATGAGTTTCAAATTATTTCCAAAACGCCAGCTACAGAAAAGTATCTTGAACACTTTCAATGTTGTGTAAAACAAAAAAACAAAAATGAATAGACTGTAAGTATTCTTTATGGTTTCTGAGTTTTAAAAAGGCTTTGCTTGTAAGCATCTTTAAAAAGCAAATTTCATGTTTGAATTGCTTTATTACAGTTTTTTCCAATTGCTAACACACTAAAATGACAATTCATAGCACAATTATTCAAACTGACACACAGAGAGCAACACATCCTCTCAAGTCTCCAAATGTCTAAACACATTTTCAGCTTTACACACATTTTGCAATGCAAAATGGCACTTTTTGCATGCACTGAACACGATTTTCTGCATAAGACACAAAAATCTGACATAAAGTCACATGTTTGCAGTTTCAAAACAATGCCATCCAAGATAACACACATGAGCTAATTGACCAATACGTGTGCCACCTTGTCAAACACCTCAATGCTTAATTTATACCACTTCCATCAGGAAGTAAGCACTATGAAAAGACCACAGGTAAGGTAAGGCAAGGCAACTTCATTTATATAGCACATTTTGTCCAGCAGGGCAACCCAATGTGCTTTACAAAGATACTGTAAAAACAATACAGTAAAACCATTGAACGAGCACCTTTTTTACAACAAAAATAGAAGACATTGCAGGGAGAGAGAAGAGGGAGAGGGAGAATGAGAATGAGAATGAGAGGGGAAGGGAGAGTCCAATAAATATACTTGCGGTGCATATGTTGCACTGACTTGTTTGGTGAAAAGAAAGTTTGAACAGCATGCATCTGTAACTGCAAATATTTATGTGCACGTACAGAACTTTCTACAATTTATACTATTTTAGTATTATGGCAAAGCATACTAAAGATAAGAGTGTTTTCCATTATGACCAACAGGGTGTATTTGCTGAGACAAAAATCTTGTGAAAGAATGAAGTGTGTGCCATGTGTTGCAAAAGTTTGATTTTGGTAATGTTATATGCAGTTTTGGTTGCAGTGCTTCATTTTGCTAGGTAGATTGAGGTATTTTGCAATTTGGGGTGTGGTTTTGTGAATTGTGTGTGAATTTTCAAAATTGTGTGCGAGTTTTCAAAATTGTGTTTTAGCAATTGGAAAAAACTGTAATATAAAATTGACAGGCACCAAGCGTATGTCAACCTTCACTTCAGACAGCAGATTTATAATCAAGATGTACACTGTTATCTCTCCCCAAAGGTTTGGCCAGATAGTCGGCCTGATCCCGAATTCTTCCACACCTGCGG
This sequence comes from Sardina pilchardus, assembly GCF_963854185.1. Lineage (NCBI taxonomy): Eukaryota > Metazoa > Chordata > Actinopteri > Clupeiformes > Clupeidae > Sardina > Sardina pilchardus. The sequence goes on along the minus strand of NC_084995.1, from coordinate 24,750,957 downwards.
AGGAACTCTGATCCATAAGAACTGGGTCATGACCGCGGCACACTGCTTCATCAGGTGACACCTCGCTTTATAAGCCACTTGTTTGTCGATTCGGTTATCCCTCACTTTACAGGCACTTCTTAAAACAGGCTTTTTTTTGGACAGCATTATTACTACACTACTCTGAGGTCACAGAAATAGCTTAACAATTACAGTAAATAAGAGACTGAAGTGACAACTTTCTTTTTAAGTAAGGAGACATAAAGATGTTTTATGATAGATGCCACTAAAATGAGAGGACAAGATGCAATGTTGTGCTGGCACCTTGGCACATTAAATATATGCCTCCCCCAAGTCCATGCCATCAAAGTCAGAAATCTGAACATCTAGCTCATTTCCAGACCAGCCGAGCTACAGCTCTCGATGACAGCATCAATATGTCTGCCCTCTGTGATCTCCCAGCAGAGAGTTATCTATCCAGCATCTTTATAAGGAGATGCTTCCCAAAATGCACCAGGGGGAAATATGTCTCCCATCTTTAACACGGCACCCTTTTTTTGCTATACTCAAAAATTGTCTGCCATTTTTTGTTCCTGTCACACGGGATGACTTTGAGTCAAGTTAAAAAAATGTGTCCTGTCATCTCGGGCAGAGGCCCATTTCCATATTTCTAACAGGCAGCTTGATTGTGTTGGGCTGCCAGTGGCTGGGGCTGTGCGCAAGCCTGGGCTCATTTCAGGCAGGGGCTTCATGGACACACACCTGCATGGTTATGAGCCTTTTTAAAGAAACGGCACAGCACACACACACCCTGCTGAGATGGTCCCTCCACACACAACAGGGCGATAGGGGGAATCCTGGACAGAATGTGTTGAATATGAATAATAAGACAGGTGTATGATAGCATGTAGGCTATATGATGGTTATTTTGGTCAGACTGTTTATTTTTTATCTTGATAATTGAGACAATGCATGTGTATAACGTAAATTACTTTTCAAACATCAAAATCATGACACAAATATACATATTCTTAGGTTACATGATTTATATATAATATTGTTAGAATTGGGCGATGTCAGTTGATATGAAAGTACATTGTGTGTGTGTGTCTATAGTATGTGTCTCTCATTGCAGGTATGCAGATGAGCTTCAGCGCTGGCGCATCTGCATGGGCAAACACAACCTCACCCTTGTCGAGCCCAGCGAGGTGTGTTTGGGCGTGACGGGCATCTATCGGCACGAGGCCTTCAAGTACCCGGATGTGCCCACCGTGGAGTTCGACGTGGCCCTGATGCGGCTGGATGGCGAGGTCACTCCGACTGTCCAAATTGACTTTGCATGCTTGCCCTCCCTGGAGGAGGTCCTGCCCGCCGCCAAGAAGTGCTACGCCAGTGGCTGGGGCGATGAGAAGGGTGAGTGACCAATCAGCCTGTGTGTGTGTTTGTGTGTGTGTGTATGTTTGTGTGTGTGTGTGTGTGTGTGTGTGTGTGTGTGTATGTTTGTGTGTGTGTGTGTGTGTGATCACACAATTCAACTGAATTTGCCTATTTCTGATACTGTCATACAGTAGTGAAGACGTAGGAATAAGAATAATGAAAGAATCTCATGCAGCGTGCCTGAATTCTTGAATACAACATACTCACTCTAGTGTATCTCTGAGAGGTATAGTACACAACAGATTCCGAGTGGCAGAGGCAATGCTGTCTAAGAGAAGTCCTAGCTGTGCTGAGACTGTGAGGCAGAGAGGAGGAGAGGAGGAGAGGCAGGTAGATGCGGAGAGCCTGTGTGGAAGGATGGAAAAACAAACCTCTGTCGTCACACGGACCCATAGGGAAGGGGCCTGAGGCCATGTAATTAAGAAGCCCTGCTGTCTGGGCTCTGTGAAGCGCGGCCCTCTTCCCAAACATAAATGCTCCGGGGGGTGTTTGTCGGGATCCATCTGTCTCTGCCCACTTCCAGGAAATCTCTGCTGCTGTAACGTGCTTGGTCTCTATTCATGTGTGCCAAGCGAAATAGATGTACTAGAGGCCAATCACTGAATGTCAGGCCAGTCATCGGTGTTATCATATATTGACTATTGGGACTATGTAATGTAGGTGCTGGAAACAGGACCGTGTGTAGTGGTCATCTCGACAGGGCTTTCAAAGTAGCCTTGACGTGTTCAAGAGAATTGAGGTCAGAGCGCCCTCTGCTGTTTGTAAGGGAGAGAGGGTCATCACGGCCATTCCACCACAGCTTGTCAGGAAAAGCTTGTTTCATAGTGAGTGTTATTTTAAGACCCAAAATCATCTGAGCTCCCCTTGGGGACTCCTGACGTGTCCGTAAGCTCCCACCCATCAGCCCCGTCACCTGATTTTCTGCCTCCGCTCCCACATTCCCAGGTAACCCTGCGACGGCCAAGCCATCAGAGACGCTCAACCAGGTGGCGCTCCCTGTGGTCCCCTACGACACCTGCAAGCGCATGGACTACTGGTGGTTCCAGGTGAAGCCCTCCATGATCTGCTGCGGCTACACCAAACCCGACGAGCTCCAGTCTGTGTGCCAGGTAAGCCCTCCATGATCTGCTGCGGCTACACCAAACCCGACGAGCTCCAGTCTGTGTGCCAGGTATGCCAATGCCAACCTTCTCACCCCCACAGCTCATGTCTTTGCTCCTGACATTCAAAAGAGTGTGGCGCTTTCACTCTTCAGAAGCGTTTGCTACTGTGCTAGTGCGTGACATCGCAAATGATCAGTCGGTTATTGCGCACACTGGGGTGGAGGTGCTGGAGGACGGGCTGCCAGAGGCGAGTCCTTGAGGAAAAGCTCGTCTCTCCGTCAGTTCCTCCTCCCCCTGCTGATTAAGCTGCTCTCACGCTCCCCCCGGGATCAGCCCAAGGTTGAAACATTGCTTAGCGCAGGACAATAGTTCTCTTTTTAGAAGTTTTGAACAATCTTTCAACGTTGCATTGCAGGGAGACTCCGGCGGACCTCTGGTTTGCCAGGACAGCCCCGCGGCCCCCTGGGAAGTTCACGGGATCACCAGCTTCGGGCCCATCGGGTGCATCATGGACAAGAAGCCGAGTGTGTTCACCCGCGCCTCAGCCTACATCCCCTGGATGGAGAACGTCGTCCGCAGGAACATCTATGAGCTCAACAGTGAGTTCACTTGCAACAATACACAGGCAAACATGTGTACACACAAGCACACCCATGCACACACAAGCATACACATGCACATACAAGCACACACATGCACATACACATATACCCATACACACACACCAAAGGAGAAAAAAGGATACTTAAGGTTATCAAAATGCCCATCTGACTTGGTTCGGTGTAAACTTGTTGTCCTCTTTTTGCTATATTTTTCATTTATATGAATACATATTCTATAATATTTCCCCCTCTCTGTATCTGCTGCTTATCTGACTCCACCAAAACATTGTGCAAATGGTAATTACCCCATCTCTGTTGGCCTCTGTCACACTTTCTGTGTCTCCTGTTATCTACTGTATCTCTCTCTCTCTCTCTCTGTCTCTCTCTCTCTCTCTCTCTCTCTCTCTCTCTCTTCATCCATCTCTCTGTCTCCCCTGTCTCCATAGCCTCTGGCTGCGGAGGGGCAAGGTACCTGAACAGCACGGCTGGCACCCTGGCCACCATGAATCATCCTCATAACTACGCCAGCAGTGCCCAGTGCCAGTGGCACATCCGTGCCCCCGCTGGCAAACTCATCCACCTGCGCTTCGCCAACTTCTCCCTGGAGGAGAGCCTACTGTGCATGAACGACAAAGTCACCCTCAGTGACCAGCTGGGCTCAATGGGTATGTGGCTGTGTGTATGTGTGTGTGTGTGTGTGTGTGTGTGTGTGTGCGTGTGTGCGTGTGTGTGTGTGGTGTGTATGTGTGCACAAGTGGAATCATCGCTGTTGAACAATGTCTAACTATGTCTATTTTTTCAGAATTTCTATTTTTATGATAGCTTCTGAGCACTACCACTAGAATGAAATATCATTGAAATATTCTCTTGTAGATTTCCAACACTACCTATGTAAAAAATAACTATTATGAGACAGCTATGATACTGGAATATGTTGTAGAAATAATGTGAGGCTTGCTTTTTCTGTTTGCACACTACTGTACATGTGCTGTTATTCTAACTAAAAAGTATGATTTCTAAAAGTCTACAATGTGTACTGTTCAGTCGTTGCTATTGTGGAGCACTAAAGGCAATGCGTGTATTTCTCTCCCAGGCACCCACTGTGGCATTGGAGCTGTTCCTCAGCCTTTTGTGACGGCGAGTGAGACCCTGAGTGTGACCTTCTCCTCCAATAACAGGCTCGTGGACACTGGCTTCATGGCCGACTACCAAGTGGTGGATCCCAGCGAAGTGGCGAGTGAGTTTGGCACTCCCCTTTTGGCCTTCTAGCGATACTTAGAATAGAATATATACTTTTTTGATCCTGTGAGGGAAATTCGTTTCTCTGCATTTAACCCAATATAACCAAATTAGTGAACACACACAGCACACAGTGAACACACAGTGAGGTGAATCACACATTAACCCGGAGCAGTGAGCTGCCTGCCCAACCAGCAGCGCTCGGGGAGCAGTGAGGGGTTAGGTGCCTTGCTCAAGGGCACTTCAGCCGTGGACTAGTCGGGGATCGAACCGGCAACCCTCCGGTCACAAGCCCGAAACCCTAACCAGTAGGCCACGGCTGCCCCTAGGGTTAGGGCTAGGGTTAGGGTTATATATTTTAAGGATGTATCACAGAGTACTGACATAAATAATACATGTAAACAAGCTCTCGTTTAATACAGGGTGTTCTATCTACTATGTTGTATGCATCTATCAATTAGCTGATGCTGTCTCTCCACCACCTCTCAGGTCTGGTGGGATGTGGAGGTCACTTCAGTACTCCGCAAGGGGAGCTGACGTCTCCCAACTGGCCCGGCGGCGACTACCAGAACCGAAGTGTGTGCACCTGGAAGATCTCCATTCCCGCAGCCAAGGCCATCCACATCACCTTCACCCACTTCGAAGTGCAGGGCGTCAGTCAGCTTGGCCAATGTTTGGATTATGTGGAGATCTTCAACGCAGATATGAAATCCATGGGTAATGCTACAGCTTCTAATCTGCGATGTGCTGTATGTCCCATATAGTTGTAAAAATGTGTACTGTTTACGGCATTGCTTGTATTGTGTACGTGAATAACCTCTTGTGTGTTAAAGTAATAACCTCTGTTTTGAGCACAAACAAATTGACCTCCATCCATTACAAATACAGTGCTTTGGTCATGAAGTCCCCTTCCAATTGACCCACTAATCTACATATACATCTGCATAATATGTCTCCTCCATCAGGCAAACACTGTGGCTTTGCACCACCCCCCTCGACCACGGTTACCGGAGACACGGCATTTGTCCGTTTCTTCACCAACGGTGACACCCAAGAGAAGGGTTTCCGTGGATACTGGACCACCGATCCTGCCGTCTTCCCCACCTTGCCTCCTCCTCCAGCTAACCCTTGGGACGACATCGTCATCAGTGAGTTTACAAACACCGGCGGACCTATAATGCACACTGACATGACGGTTCACATTGTGGAAGACCCAGACCCAGATTGTGATGTAACAGTAGTACAGGCATGATGAAGTTGTAAATGCGTAGACCAGGAAAGTACTGTCCAAAATAAAATGGCTCATACAGTGAGTGGCAGCACATAGAGATCTCCGAGCACAACACACCCCTCATTAGAGCCTGCGAGCTGCTGCCTGTCTCCCCAAACTGTAAAACACTCTGGCACACTCGTCAAATCAGAACAGCAGCTTCAGCCTAGCCCCATAGCTCAGGCCATCTGTTCCGTGCCACCGTCTTAGAGCGAGAGTGACAGGATTGGTGAGTGGGGGGGAGGGGGGAGAGGGGGTGTCAGTATGTCAGGGGGGGATAGAAAATGAGGTAATTGATAAGCAAGTAATAGAAAAAGAGGTAAGAGATAGAGTGATAGAAAAAGAGGTAAGAGATAGAGTGATAGAAAAAGAGGTAAGAGAAAGAGTGATAGAAAAAGAGGTAGAGGGATAGAGTGAGACAAAAGGAGGGTACAATGGCCGACAAGAAAAGGAAAGTTTATCTGTCAAGGCAAGTTGGCTGAAACTTGTACCATAAATATAGCATCGTTTTGTATGCGTGTTTCTAGTGTACAATAAACCTTCACATTCCAAGTGTTCTAGAGAGACAGCTCCTTCACTTTAAGAAACGGTGCCACACTTAGCTGCTTGTGACAGCGCTAACTCTCCTCGCTGATACGACCTGTGATGTGCAGAGCAGTGACAGCTTGAAACTAGGCCAACAGCACTGATCTGGGAGTCTCCTTCTCTCTTCAAGCACTGAGACAGTAGCTGTCAGTCCACCCCACAAACACACAAGTCCTCTGCTCACAGTGCATCTAGCTGAGTCACATGATAAAATCCAGGATACATAGGCTGTACCATTGTAAATCATGTGTTGCGTTAGTAGTGATATCAACAATTATTATCAGTAATTCCACCAGATGCTATGTTATGAAAGCTTTTCCAACGACCCCCGTGTGTAACATCTGTATCTGTGGCAGCGTGGCCTGACAAGTGTGGAGTGCCAGCGGTGACCCCGAACATGTCTCTGACCCGAGTGGTGAATGGGATCGAGGCTACACCCCACTCCTGGCCTTGGCAAGTGTCAATGCAGGTGAGACCAGTGTGTGTGTGTGTGTGTGTGTGTGTGTGTGTGTGTGTGTTGCAATATTGAATATCTCAGCTCTAAATCTGTGTAAATCTACTCTATATTCTGTTTGATACACGTTATGAACCCTCTCTCTGCCTATACTGTGTGTCTCCTCCAGGCCACTCCAATTGCATCAGTGATCCCACATCAGCATGTGTGTGGAGGTTCCCTCATCCACGAGGAGTGGGTTCTTACCGCAGCCCACTGCATTATGGCGTGAGTTTGTTTTTTTCTGCCTACACATCAATGCAGATGTGTGTAATATATGCTCCTTTCATCCACACTAGCTCTCCTTTCATTTCTTAGCAGTCAGCTATTTCTACTAACATTCTGTTAGTCTGCTGCCATTTTAATGTCTCCTGTTTTTGACCGAAAGCTAGGCTGCCTATTAAAATTTGCATATCGACTGAAGTGTGTAGACAGTTTATTTTGAATATTCACGTTGTTTGTTTGTCTGGCACCTTCGTTATTATGTTATTATTATATATTGTGAGTGCGGTATAGCTCCTTCAAAAATGTCTCCTACCTACCTTGTTCTTCCCTGTGTCCGCTCCCAGGCCCTTCAGCAAGCCAGGCTTTTGGAAGATGTGCATGGGCAAGCACCACCTTAACTCCAGCTTGGACGGCCCCACTGAGCAGTGTGTGGCCGTGGACGCGCTGGTCTCCCACGAGGGCTTCGTCTACCCCCAGGACAACACCGACATCACCAACGACGTTGCGCTGGTGCATTTGGCCCAGCCTGTGAACTTCACACGCGAGGTCAGCCCTGTGTGCATGCCCAAGCCTGACTTTGTGCTGCCCGCTGGCAAGCCCTGCTTCGTCACTGGCTGGGGTGATGAGAAAGGTCAGTGGCCAACTTTTCTGTTCTATGTTGTCTGTGTTTCCACTGTATATATTTTTTGATATGAAACTGCTACTGACTTGGCCATGTCTCTTTTGAAAAAGAGATTCTGAATCTCAATGGGATATTCCTCCTGGTTAAATAAAGGTTAAAAAAAATTATAATAAAAAAACCTCCAGTTAACGCATTTCGAGGGCTGAGAAGCAAAGGGGCGTAAGTGACATTTCACCAACTTTGCAGGAGAGACAAAATATGTTACGGCCCGCTCAGAAGCCGCAACATGATATGGAAACGGACATCAGAGTTTATCAAAAATATTATATTTTATTGCAATAAATAAATATTCATTCTAAAATCTAGGGTTCCGTATGAAAGACACACATACCTAAGAGCATGGCTTGCGGTGTGATGAAAAAATTGCCAGATCCTGAAGGCTAACGCAGGAGCTTCTTATCCACACCTTCAGGTTCAATTAGGCTGATTATTGCCCTTGTACCGCCCAAATAGCATGTACCAGCACATGTTTCTGCTGGTAATTGTTGTAAACATTCATGGCCCAGGTCAACTTATTGGAAGATATTCCCCTGCAATGCACACAATATACAGTATGAGTGCGTTTTATCTAGATTTATGACAGCATGTTTCTCCCTGATAATAACCCGTAATGTGGTTTGAACGCTTCGCCAATACAATCCTGGTAATTAAATAAATTATTTCAGTCGCAATAATCCATAGAGCATAGCGTGGACAGAGATGTGATGTCCTGCACTGTCCATCCAGACACAGTGAGCATCCCAAACTCTGGCCTGAAACTTGACTCCTGTCAATCCCATGCCTTCTACTGGAGAAAGGGTCTCAGGTTGGCATCGGGCTCGGTGTGGTGGTAATTAGGCCGCTGTCCCTTGGCAGACAAATGCCACCTGGCCTCATTAATACAGCATGGACATCGCCCAAGCGGCTGTGCCAGTCTTCCCCGTGCCAGTCCCTCCTGTGTTAGTCTAAGGGGCACATTGTGTGCCCGTGATCTGAGGTGCTGGCACTGTATCGGCAGGGGTGAATGTGGACGGCAGCTTTTTTTGGAGTGCTTGGGCTATTTTGGCCAACAGGCAACATATTGGTCCCTGAAAATATTTTAAGAGGGATTTCTGAAAGTCTTCCACAATTCCATAATTCCCTTGGAAGAGCTTCAAATGGGCTTTTTGAGATGAATGCACCAAAGATCACAGACACACACACATTTGAATCAACATACACACGTGTTTGCCTCTCCCCTCCAGGTAATCTATTCCCTGTGGTGGCTGACAAGCTGAACCAGGCCCCTCTGCCCGTGGTACCCTACTCCACCTGCAGCACACCCCAGTACTGGTGGGACAGCGTGCGGCCCTCCATGATCTGTGCTGGTTACGGGCTGCCAGATGAACTCAAGTCAGCATGCCAGGTATGGAGGCAACAGCACAGGGCACAGTCCACATATGCCAGGGTGTCGGGGTGGTGGGGCTAAAGCGATGTCGTTTGGTCATCATTGGCCTGGGGTTTATATAATTAAACACACACACACACACACACACACACATACACAGTATACTCAGAGCATATTTCCATGGAATGTCAGTCCATTTTCAGTCCGTTACTATTCCCGCAGAGATGGTGAAGGGATGCAGAGGGGAGATAAGCCCGCCCATTGTCATGCAACTGATTGGATTATGTAAACTTGTCCGTTTTCACTCCACTCATAATTGGGCTATTACATAAGAGGGGGCATTGACGACTCTTTTTTGTCTGCCAGAAACGATAAATAAAATGATCATTGTCACGGTAGTTTGACAGACAGAGTGTTCCCCAATTAGAGCTTTACACACTACTGGTCACTAATGAGAAACAGGAATGCATCATCCCATCCAGCAACAAGCCCTTGGAGAGGCAATGGCAATGTCGCAGCTCATTAATTAGTCTGACCTTGAGAAAACAGTCATGCATGCCACGATCAACAATGAGAGAATGTTTGATGTAGCCATGAACCACCATGTTGTCAGTTATTTTGGCAGCGTAAAAACAAAACAAAAGGAAGTGTTGTGATTATCCTTTCCTGCCACGGCTTTATCTCCTGCCGGTACATATTTGTTTACTTTATCTCTTGAAACAGAGCAGCTTGGGAACAAAAGGATTATCCCTGGGAAGTCATGTCCCCTGTTGTTTTTAAAGGTTTAATCAAAGCAATTAAAGTAGAATTGCCATACTGTCTTATGTAAAAATGGAGACTAGAAGGAAAGGTCTTGTTGAAGTCTAATGTTCATTTTCTTTCTCTCTTCCTCCACTGTCTCCTCCCATCTCCATACTAGTTATTGTATTCTTCCCCTTTATTTTGTAGATTATTTTATGGGCTTTTCCAGGACAGTGGAGAATAGCCAGAAAATGTGTGAGAGAGAGATAGTGAATGGGATGGAGAAATGACCCTTTGACCCTGCTTCTTTCTTTATTGTGCATACAACCAATGTGTGTGTGTGTGTGTGTGTGTGTGTGTGTGTGTGTGTGTGTGTGTGTGTGTGTGTGTGTGTGTGTGTGTGTGTGTGTGTGTGTGTGTGTGTGGCATCTATTGCATCAATCTGATGGTATTTTCTCCACCTGTCTTCCACCTTCATTTTCATGTTCCTCTGCAACAAGTCACCACTCTCTCCTCACGTCTCTGAAAACTTTCCTTTCTCTCAACATCCTCCTACTCCTGCCCATGTTCATATTCCTTCTCTATTCCTTCCTTGTCCTTGCTTGCACCAATAGCTACACCCTCCCCGAATGCCTTCAGAGTTTTGGAGTGTCCACAAATGCAGCTGTTGTATGTGGAGGCTACTTTTGGTTGCTCGTTTGTTTACATACTTTCAATGGCACTCCCTGCTCCCACAGGGCGACTCTGGCGGCCCGTTCGTGTGCCAACCGGAAGTCACCAGTGCCTGGGAGGTGCACGGTATTGTGAGTTTCGGTCCGCGCGGCTGCATCCAGGACAAGAAGCCTTCAGTGTTCACACTAGGGCTGTCAAAATTGCTCAAAAATGACGTTCGAGTATTCGCTCTAAAAAAAACCCATATATTCGATCTATTCGAATATCTGGTTATGCATTTGGTCAATGACGCATATTACGTCAATAACAGGACAAATGAATACAAAGACACATAACTACTTGTTATAGGCAGTTTATTTAAGTTTAAACATTTGACAACGTACACAAAACCACCCCTTGCGCTCCCAGCGCGTAATTTAAATGAACAACAATAAACAAATGTTCAGTAGTGCTGAGTTTTGTGCTATTTAAGGTCGCGACTTGTCCCTAGCATGCTTCGGTGATTGAAACATTGAAACATTAACATATAGGCTAATTGAAGTTTTACAGTATATAGCCTAGAACCGACAACGAACTTTGCTGGTAAACATGTAATTTTTCCTTGACACGAAACGGTAAATGATCAAACCCGTGGAAGCCTGCAGTGCATGAAACTGCTGCATCTAGCCTACCGTATTCATGCAATATTCAGTCAGTACAGTAGCTTACACTTTAGTAATGTTTCTGTTTAACGTTAAATAAAATGAGGCACGCAATTCCAAGAAATGTGACAAGGAACTTTTACCCTGAGGTTCATAAAAAATAAAGTGCTATTAAAAGAAAAAGGCTATAGTTACATTCTTGGTGCGTAAAAAAGGGGGGGTCTGACTGCTATTTATTCCATTGTCTTTTTAGTGCACGGTCACCGTCGGGTCTTTATAGCCTGGAGGCCTAGCCTACAGGTTATTTGCTAAAAACACAAGACAGTCCACATTTGACGGGGCCAGTGCTGATCTCTTTTTATTTACTATATTCCCAGCGGAGGAAAAGACGCGTTCAGAGCGCACTGAGGATCCGGGGATGGAAAGATATTTCTTCGCCATCTGGGCGACATGAGGGTATCTCCCAGAGCCACAAGTTTTCCACCACATTAGAGGATTTTGTTGCGCAGGTATTGGAGACTCTTGTTCATACATCGACATCTCTCTCTGAAGCTGCAGAGTGATGTCCTGGACCTGGTCTCGGCTGTCGGTGCAATACGTATCGCCGAAGAGACACCCCATAGCAGATAACGCCGTTTTCTCAGCGGGTTGCTCACGGGGTTGTCCGGCAGCGGCCTCACTGCCTGTGCCTCCTGCCAGTTTCACTTGTTTAATCTCCTCCAGAATAGCTACCTGCACCTGCCGTCTCTGCTCCTCTTTCAAATGAACGAGGCGATGAAAGCGTGGATCCAGGTAACTCGCTTTGTTAAGCAGCATAAACGCGCCCCTTTCCTCTCTATAACGCTTCTGCAGATCTGTGACGATGTTTGTCTTCATCTCTGACAGTGCAGGCGGTTCGTCTTGGCTTCGCTTGTTCAGTTGAGCAAGCAGAACGTGTGTTAAAGGCAGCACAGCCGACGCTGTTGGATATGTGTCAGTTGAAAGTGCTTCTGTTGCCACTTTAAATGGTTTAAGGACCTCTTGAACCTGCAATACATAAGTAAATATAATACGTTGATATTAGGACAGGTTCGCATTTGTCCAGCTCTAACATTCACACACACGAGCCATAATTCTACCTAGGCTATTTAAAAAATATATTAGGACAGCTTTGCATGTGTCCAGCCTATTACGGTACATTTTTCATACACTTTACTCACCTTTTCCAGTAGGGACCATTCGCTTGTAGTCAGCTCCATTCTTGACAGTTTTTTCTCGAAGATGACAGCAGACACAGCTGCTTGCTGCTCCGACGCACGGGAGATCATTTCGTACGTGCTGTTCCAGCGCGTCGGACAGTCGTTTATCAGCTTCTCCGTTTTCAACCCCAAAAGTTGTTGTTTCTGCTTAAGGAGGTAGTGGTCGGTGGAAGATTTGCTGAAATGTGAGGCCGCAATTTTCAGCCTACTAACGGGGATTTCAATGGCTCTGACCCCGAGCCCCTTACGCACAGCCAAGTTCAATGTGTGTGCCACACATGGTATATTTACCGTCTGAAGATGCCTCTCCACTGCATTGACATAGTTAGTAGCATTGTCCGTTGTGATGGCAATCACCCTTTCTACACCAAAAAAGTCCAAGATCTCTTGAATGCATTGGCCTACATTCTCTGCGGTGTGGCTTTCCTTAAGCTCTTCTGTTTTCAGCACTTTGTTAAGCATTTCCCAATCATCACTGATCCAATGGGCCGTCACTGTAACGTAGGATGCTGTCGCTAGAGATGTCCACCCATCCGTGGTAAGAGCCACGTCCTTGTCTTTGATTGATTCCTTTATTTTGTCTACGGTGCTGTTATACACACCTACGATTCTGCTTGTGACTGTTCCGCGGCTAGGGATGCAATATCTCGGTTCCATTGCCTGACAGAACTCCCTGAAGCCTGCCCCATCCACGACGCTGATCGGTCTCATGTCTTTACTAATGAATGAAACTAATTTTTGCGTGATGGCCTCCTGTCTTGTTGCAGACAAAGAGCTTGTGGCGGGCGGCGCATAATACGTGTCTATGCGTGGCTGTTTAGTTGAAGTTCCACTATCATTTGGGTGCATATTTTCTAGATGTAACTTCAAGTTGGTAGTGGTTGAATGGTATGCTAACTCTGTCTTACATAGCTTACATACAACTTTATCTCGCGGCTCCACAATTTCACCTTGTACCGACCAAAATCCAAAGTACTTCCAGACATGGCTTCTCAAATGTTGTGGGGTTAAAATGGCTTTTTCTGCTGCGGTAGAGTTTTGCGCTGCACTTTCTGCCATCTTCCATGTAGCCTAAGTCAACTTTCAACAGACAGTGTGTGACAGACAGTGTGTGACTCCTGCCGTGACCTGACTCTGGCCCCTCCCCCCTCGCACCATCTTGCAAACCAGACCTCTGCTACCGCGGGGCGCGTGCGTATATTTACTACCGCGGGCGTATGTTTACATAATCGAATATTCATTTTCAGCTTCGAATGTCTGTTTTTTGAAACAATTCGAATATACATTCGAATTTAGAATATTCGTTGACAGCCCTAGTTCACACGCACGTCTGCCTTCTCCCACTGGCTGGAGGACAACATGAAGAGAGTCATCTACGAGAAGACCCCAAAGCCTGGCAGGGAGTGACGTGGGCAGTTTACAGGGAAAGACTGGTAAAATGGGAGGAAAAAGGGTGCGGAAGGAGGGATAGAATAGACATGGGGAGAAAAAGAATGTGGTTTGGATAAGAGGTAGTGGATGATAATTAAAGAGAAATGGAGGGAGCAACACAGAGAGACAGAGAGAAAGAGAGAGAATTGGTTTCTGTAGATGTATTCAACCAGTCACACCTCATTAAGTTCACTCTTGTTCACTCTTGTTCCATTAATACAAGTGCCTCAGGGATTGTGGAAGCCATCATGTGTTTCAGTCTGTTTTTTATTTCTCATATTTAAGGTATTATGTACAGTCTCTTCTCACTGTTCTAAAATTGTCTGTTTTTAATCAGTGTGATTCAAGATGTATGAGTATTGAATATTAATGTTGAAAGTGCTGCAATGTCATATTAAACTCCTTTCATATGCTTTGAAGTGTGGTTTTGTCATTGGAATAGCAAGCACTATAAAAGGATGAATAGTTTTTATTTAGTCCACTTTCTTTCTTTACTTTTGATTTGTCAACTTCACTGCTGCATATTTCATTTGTGGATAGAAAATTGTTAGAAAGTGTCTGTCAGAAATGTAGTATAATCATACAGTTCAACTCATGATTGTAGGCCACTTTGAGAAAGAGATTTGTACACAGAGCAGATCGTGGGCAGATATGAGCTACTGTAGCCCAGACACATACCACGTCTCTGGAGTGCCTCGGGGCCATTCTCTCTCTGACTCAGCCTCCTGTGGAGAGACACTTTCAAAGTTCCAGCCTGCTGGTCACATGGCTCGAGGCCCCAGCCAATGGAAGAGCAGGGCTCAGATTTCAGCACTGGAGGAGACACTAATCTGTGTGCAGGGGTAGTCAGGGAGGGAGAGAGGAGGGAGTAGGAGAAAAAAAGAGAGAGAGGGGGAGCGCAAGAAAGGAGTCCAACTTGGGGAAACTCCTGCTCAGCTCCGCTAAAACTCTTCAGAAAACTTTCTCTGGAGTATCGCAGGCCTTTTTGAATGGCATTTCGGGGTGCTGGAGGGACTCCTTCAGTCCACAGACCTCTCATGGAACTCACAGGAATCTAAGAGAAGAAGAAGAAGGTGGGGGATTTCTTGGGGATTCATCACGTTCTTTCCGGCTTTTAAATCTGGGGGGAGAATGGGGGCCGGAGCACTCACCATCTGTGTAAGTACATAAAAGAGCCGGCTGGGCACAGACAACACACACACACACACACACACAACACACACCAGGCCCGTCAGGGATGGAGCTCTCTATACAGGCAAAACTTAGAGGAAAGAGAAACACAAGAGAGACAGTAAGAGTGAAAATAGGCCTTTGTGCTACGACTGCTGTGCTTATGCATACATGTTTTCCGCAGTGTGTGTGTGTGTGTGTGTGTTAGTGTTGGCAGTATGCTCATAGTGGTCATTTTTGGTCGTCGCTCAGCTCTCGGCCCTTACAAGGCTACCTCATTCTCCTGGAACTGTTGTAAAATCTTTTCCATGTCCGTCATCTCAGAGCTATGGTGGAACACAGCAGAACATGGATTAAATGTTGACTAAGGAACTGATGATGACAAACAGGGAAAAACTTTTAGGATAGCAAAACTTCTTTCAGTACCTCTTCCCAAAGAAGTTACTGACTAGCAAAAGGCATTCGTCAAACATACCCTGCTTTACACCAAGTGCTGTACAATAGCACCCATTTCCTTGTCACTTTACTTGACCTGTTGATTAGTGACCATTTAACACTACAAAGTCAAATATGTCTACCCTTGTGGGGGACAGCTGGTGTTGAGAGAACTGGTGTGTTTCTAGTCAACTGACTCATTTAGATGCTTTTTCTTTTGAAGATACCTTTTCTTTTTCAACATGACAGTTCCATAGCAATATTTACCTCTGATGATTTAAAAAAAAAAAAAAAAAAACTTTCATTTGGAATGGGAATGAAATGTAGGTGGCTTATATCTTATATCTTGAGAGCGGGAGTGCAGCAGGCCCATGTGTAGCTCTCTGTGCTGCAGCTGTTGTGAATAGGGCTTCATGCTGCCCTGACTTTCCACCAATAGCTCTCAGGCCACCCACAATGAGAGCCAGGGAAGGAGGGGGAGAGGGGGAGAGAACAAGAGCATGCTATGGCTTGTCAGGCACAAGATCAGGGCATGGGATGCTGGGAACAACAGGAGGAAGAGAGCATGTGCACAGAGACTGTTGGGCTCTGGGGAACAGTGGAAACGTTCAGATACAGTGTGAACATTTACATTTTAGAAGTGGGAAAACATACATTTGTACAGTGACACTGCAAATGTTGATTTTGTTTATTTGAATCTGCACTGAACACATATGAATACATATAAACTGTATGCACAACCGTTTTGGGATAGTGGCCTGGCCTCCACAGTTTTAGATAGTATTCTATTGCAAGGTTTTGTCCAGCTGTTGTAAACTAGGGGAACAGTGTGTCGTCAGGTTAGTGTAATATCCCCTCGGTGGCACAGGAGTGAGGACTCACAGCATGACAGTGAGTTGGGGGGTGGAGTAAGGGGTATTGATGTAGTGTTGAGGTGTAGGGGGGATGGGGTGTGTGTGTGTGTGTGTGTGTGTGTGTGTGTGTGTGTGTGTGTGAGTGCGTGTGTGTGAGAGAGAGTGTGTGTGTGTGGTGGGGGGGATAGGCTAATCACCAACTTCCCCATGAGAAGACAACAATGAGTTGCCCATTACCAAGAATCACGCTGAGCTCCCATGAATGCATTGAGATACATGTTAGTGAAGATGGGGGCACAGGCTACGCTGTTACTTCAGAAAATAAGTGACGGAGAAATGGAATATTTTCCTCTGTGTTTGAGTGCATTAAAAAGCTAAGATGAATGAATAAATTCAAAGACCATTTGCAAGATAAGAGAAGTGAGACGTAAGGCTTAATGGGTGAATGGCACACTTATCCCTAGTGTTAGGTCACAGATAAACCTGAGTAATGGGGATCTGTGTATGTGTGTGTAAGCATGCGTGTATGTGTGTGAGTAAGAGAGCGAGCGAGCGTGCGTGTGTATGCACGTACGTGTGGAAGCGTTTTGAACCTGAATAAGAAAATGTACATAGTGTGTGTGTGTGTCTGACAGGGGGCGGATTTAAGGGACATCTGCTTACACAGACTTACAGATATGGTAACGTAGCTCAGACAAGCTTATCTTTCTGACCCCTGCACTGGGTACCATTGACCATAGCAGTTAGGGCCCCATTCACCTGCAGTGCCTCATTGCCTTTATGTTCAGTTGAATATAATTTGGTTGTCAGCAAGCATGATGTGTCTTGAATATTTCACAGGTCGTGTCCTTCAGCCATAGTCAAGCAGTAAAGCAATAAAATAAGATGGAGTGGTGGTCTGGGGCAATGGTGGACTGGGCCGGTGGTAGCGTAGTTGTAAAGGAGCTGGGCTAGCATGTAGTAGCCTGAAAAATATGTTGAATTCTCGGCTTCCATCGATGTGCCCTTGAACAAGGCATTTAAACCCAAGTTGCACGGGGGACAATGGACCTGTATTATAATTGACATATATGAATATGTAAATGGTTTGAACATATAGAATATAGAATATAGAATATCATATGTACACGGATCTGCTAAATTAAAAATATATAATACATAGTCTATATTAAAGACTGTAGCCGCCTAGTGAGTATACTTTGTGACAAATGAGATATCAAATGAGTTTTTAAGTAAGTTAACTAATAATTATATATGTAGCCAAGTACAAAATGTACATATTTGTACAATTATAATAATCATCATATTACTGTTACTTGTCCAGCTATCTGAAAACAAAAGCAAAGTTCATTTGCTCAATCTGTCAGAAATTGTGTTGTCATGCCAACATTGCCAACACTAGAGCAATGCTAACAAGACACATTTCTGGCAATGATTTCTTCCTAGCTACTGTTGGATGGCTAGCCATGCGTAGCATTCCCTCAATCAAAAGGCTAAAGTCTAAAGAAGAGTTGAGGGTGCCCTATTTCTGTCATGAGTTTTTATTTATTCAAGTATCAGAGAGAGCACACAGTAGGGACAGAGGCCTGCGGCACAGAGCATCTGTGTCCTCTCCGAGCCTTGCCTGAGCCATCTTAAGTGCCATCTGGGAAGTTTACTTCAGCAATGGATGTTTGCTAAAGACATGTTTGGCCATTGCCACTACTTCAATCCCATCAGGGCCACTGGGGTGGTTCCCTGGATTATCTTTAAATCTGGTTTGGGGTTCACACAGAGCAATGGTAATCAGAATGAAATGCTGCCCCAGACTGTATGAATGCATTGAAGCATTTACATTACATTACATTACATTTGGCTGACGCTTTTTAACCAAAGCGACTTACAACATGGTAAAAAACATTTAAGCTTTTAAGAGCAATTCTAACAACAAATTAAAAGTGCACCAATGAGTGCAATTCTCTGTAGTAGTGTTATGAGAGTAGTAGTAGTGGAGAGTGAGTATGATAACTCACAGCTTTTAAAAGCAACAGTCTGGCTGTGGAAGGCTGTTAACAGCGAGACACATCTAGACTTATGACTGCTGCATCTGAGAGAAGGCAACTAACAGGCCTCCAAAAAGAATTCCACCATTGTGCTGGCATGCCACCATTGACCTCTCAGCAAGGGAAAAGTCGGCAACTCTCCAGACTGGTGCTACAGTGGGCCAGAGTTAGAAGAGTCTTACTATGTCTGCTCTGTCATCCTTGCCTCCTAGTGAATCAGGCGACTCTTTCCTCAGGGATGAGGACTGATCCAATTTGGCCAAGTGCCTCTCTGTGAAAGACAGCTGTCCAACAGGTAGTTTACGTTACGGTTGATTTGGCATGGCTTTAAAGACACGGTCAATGTTAAGCGCATTGGAGGCCAAAGCGTAGTTGTTGTAGCCCAGGTCTAAACTAAAGCAGAAAAAAACTTCTTTCTTTAAAAAATGTTCTCAAATGTATCAAAATAGTTGGTAATCAATTTAATAAGCCTAGTTGTGGAAATTATTGTTGATGTTGATTTCCAAGGTTGTTGTTACTCTCATGAGGGTCAATGTCATTGTCATCACCTTACCACATTTCCACATTGACCATGCCTGCCAATATGCCACATAACTGATGAGATCTGTGGAATTAGAATAACCATCCACCAGTTGCTCACTAGACCTAGGTTAGGCTAGGCTACTACCCAGGCCATGACCCATACACCTAGTTTCATCCAGTTTCCATAGACCACACTCTCTTTAACCCTTGCATTCACAGGAAGGTCTGTAATGTTATGCCAGTGACAGTGAGTTAGGCTACTCAAACCCTTCACACCAGATTCCACAAAAAACAGGCGAACGTTGTAACTTGTAGGCTAACTAATGAACTGCTCTTCTGGGTGGCACTGTATGGGTAACAAAGTTTTTTTTGATTGATTAATCGAGTAATTTGTTCATGCAGGCAGCCCTAATTTGACATTGAACATCATAGCCTGCCCTATCATGTGGATTCTGTATGCTAATTCACTCTGACTGTACACACAATAACCTCCGATAAAACCAATTTTAGACTCACATTTGTTTTATCATTAGCATAGGCTAGGGGAGAGAGCAGGTGGATGGTCAGGTCCAGGGAGGCACACAGAGCTTTAGTAGACCTATCCCACTAGCACTGCAAGGCCACGAGCTGTCAAAAACATTTGACCGCAAGCACCCCCTCACCGTTTCCATAGATACAGGTAATCTTTTGATAGCTGACAACAACAGAGGCGCACGTGAATCAAGCTAATTACAATCAGCGTAGTTTTGTCAAAACGTAAACGTAAATGTAACATTTAACTATTCTATGTGCATTTTGAGTTGTAATTCGAGCTGCCCGGCGATTGAAAATTGCGGAGATGCCCCGCTGGCAAGTTCCTAAAAAGCGCCGAACGCTGGCCAGAATTAGCAAATCTATGCAGCATAAATGGCAGCAAATGGTGAGTGAGCATTTGGTCCCTTGAATTTAGAGATTCAGGCCTATCGTGTTTGGGTTTATTAGGCATAGCCTAATTAACGGCGTTTGAAACTGGCCATGGTTAGGTTTGCCCCTACAACCTGGACACGGGTCTACCCCAACGTATTTCCCAACAGACTAACGTTAACGTTAAAGCTAAACTGATTTAGCTAGCCCAGTCTATATTTTCATAAACCTACTGCTTGGCTGAGCCCGCTGCCCTGCTATCACCTTCTGTTGCTTCCGGTGAATTCCTAATTTACTGCACACACCCCCTAGATACAGGTGCGCGGCAACCGTGGTAACAGAATAGAGTAGACTATACAGGTCAAAGCTCTCCAGTAGCCGTCGTAGGAACACGGCGAGCCTGCTAGTGGCCCACTGGTCTGCGGTATGCAGTAGCCTATGGACTATGTTTCAGCCAGTCATCATGGCAGTACCTGTCGTTGGACAGCTGACCTCCTCTTTTTTATGTTCCCGAAAGCACAACAAAGCAGCTGTGCAGATCAAGGAGGACATGAAGAAGATGGTCCAGCTGCCCATGGGGAAGCCCAGATCCACTGCCCCAGTGGGGAGAAGGGTGTTTGGTGTGTCCCTCTCAGAGCTGAAGGAGCTGGGCTTGGTGGAGGATGGAGTACCTTCGGTGGTCCGAAGCATGGTGGGGTACCTACGTGAGCATGGTAAGGAGACATGATCTTATTTCCTGTTCTAGATATGCTATAATGTTACTTTCTACATTGAAGTAATGGATTGGTGCCAAGTATGGTTTAAGGATACTGCTGTGAGTTAGGCCTCTAGTCTAGTTTATGTAGGCCTAGCCTAAATAGGAGTATTGGGGTGTGAGGGATCATGTGTTGCAGTAGTAAAAGTGAATTAATGAAAAGTAAAATCCTGAGATCTAAAAGTGCACTGGTGAAAAATCTCTGTGGTTCTCTTTACACTGCTTGAATGTGAATGTTTGAAGGTCGCTCTGGATAAAAGGTTCAGCTAATTAAAAGGCGTAGATGTAAGGAGTGAATAGTGCAGAACACGTTTGTTCATCAAGCAGAACTTGTGCTGCTAAATAGATAATGGTTGCAAAACTTCATTAAACCTGGACGATGTACATTACAGGCCTGGGTTAATGTTTATAATTTGTGATAGTATTCATCAAAAGATCCCCTCTTTGATGTTTTGCAAGGATTTCAATTGCATGGAAGATTATCTACATGTTTGCACAGATGATTAAGGAAAGTTACTTCTTTAGTCACTTCATATAATGAGCAAAACTGTTTTGTGTGGCAGAAAATTACCTTCAAAGGCAAAACCTTTTTCATGTAAAAAAAAAAATCCTATGACCTTTCTAAGAGATTCGGCTGGAGTTTGACCACTAGATGGCAGCAGATTGCTTTGCTGAGCTCATCTACCAATTGCTTGGTGATTACATGAACCTTGTAGTCCGTTTCCATTGTTCAATGCTATGTTGAAAAGTTTTCGTAGAGATATTTATTAAAGCCATTTTAAAGCAGTTTTAAGTTGGTTTAAGTATTTTCCCATCTATGCAGAGTGCGCTTAACACTAATAATCACATGCTCCAAGGCCTCACACAATCAACCACATCTGAGGTGAAATGTGTTGCAACGCCAGGCCTATGATGAGGCCCATAATGACCACGTACAATTGATGTCATGAAATATTCCTTGATTTTACTCCTTATTGCTAGTTGCCAACCTAAACTAAACACCTGACCAACAGATTCGACCTTCTCACACTATCTGGAGGGTTGGCTACTGTTTCTGTTACTGATTCTAGAACTAAAAGACTCTCCTCAGAACTTCCTCTGAAATTGCCATTAGAGCCTCTATACCACAGATGTTTTAAGCGATTCCACTTCTGTATGGAGGAGTGTAATGTTCGACTATTGCCAGAAGCAGCGTCCCTCTTCTCTCTTCGCCGCAGGTCTCCAGCAGGAGGGCCTGTTCCGGGTGAACGGGAGTGTGCGCGCCGTGGACGCCCTCAGGCAGCGTCTGGAACGCTGTGAGCCGGTGGACCTGGCGCAGGAGTCCGAGGTGGGCACGGTCGCCAGCCTGCTGAAGCAGTTCCTCAGAGATCTACCTGAGGGTCTCGTGGATTCCAGTGTGCAGCCCGCACTCATCCAGCAGCACCAGGGTGAGCCCTCAGTTTGAATGCTGTGTCTGTGACTCCTGTTAGCATAACATCAGATGTGTATTGCAGGGATACTCTCTTCATAGGTCAGGCAGGCATTAGGAGAAGGTCACAGATCTGCACTTGTGTGGAAGACAAGATGTTAAGGTTGAAGGTAGTGTATAGACTGTACTTCTAGTCTGAGATGTAAATTGCTGTGTACATTTGGAGACAATCATGGGTGTATTTTGTGTAGATTTAGTATATAATACTTTAGGGAAAGCATAGCTGAAAGCAGAGGAGCAAATTGAAACAGCAAAGTTGACCATGACGTATCAAGATGCGAGTTGAAAAGATAACCATGCTTGTCATTGTTAGCACTCACCTCACTCCATACCAAATATACACAGCACCACTTTCACATCACCTGGTCAATTTTGCGTAAACACTTTGACAGAGAAAATTCCTTTTGTGTGTGTGGTTAGCAGCCAGATGTCTCATTATACATTCATCTCAGCAATTAAACAACTAGTGGACCTCTTCTCTAATCAGAGGTAATGCAAACTATATAATCATGCTTTGCTTCTCATATTATTGACAACCACATGCCTGACACCGACTGAATGAGAAATATAAGTTTGATTTACTGTGTGGGCCGTAAGAATGTAAGTCCAGGAACTTTGTTGTGGGCCACAAGTGCCAGGGCTAGATTTCCTTACACATTTATGGTATGGGTAATGTAGCCATTATCCAATGGCAAGAATTTCAGTTGTACAATGTTACAGATACAAAAAAAGTTTCCAATTATGCTGTAAATCACAAGCACAGCATTCACATCCAGTCATCACCAGTGAATTGATGTGTCCCAATGATTACCGCGTAACCGTGCTCATCATTGTTTGCCAATTGCCAATTTGCACGTAAGCTCACCATCTCCCCCACTCATCTCCGGGGGGCGCCGCTGGCCCCTGTGTAGCTGCTGCAGTTCATTTCGCTGAGTGTATCATCAGCAGCAGCTCAGCCGATTGAGGAGATTCGCTGTGTCAGCGCAGCACAACGCAGCGCCTCCACAGCTCCCAAGGGCCTTGTTCAAGCGCTGCTCTCACACACACACACACAGACCTCCACTGTTCCGCACGCCCAGGTCTGATCGAGGGCTCCGCGCCAAAGAGAGTCTGGCCCCGGGATGACCCGCCTCCCCAGAGAGGATGGATGGGTTCTGCATGTTTTTCCAGGCCTGCGCGGCACCGGAGTGGGTCTGCGGCATTACGAGATTAGAGAGGGGGGGGAGTAAGTGGTGTATTTCTCACCAGCGGCTCATCACTGCCAGCAGATGCATTTGATGGCGCCCAGTGAGGGCTCCCTCTGCCCTTAGCCGCCCTTGTGCTAAAGGGCTCCGCTCTGCAGGACGGTTTAAATGAATTGGTGCTGAGTAAGTAGGAGGGGAAAATGAATATGACTTTTCGGTGTGTGCAAAAGTGATGGTTGGCTGGCTGCCTTGCTGCCTGCAGCTGCCTGGCGAGATGGCTGGATGAAGTGGGAAATGACAAAGCTTTTGAAAAATTCTATTCAGTCTCTTGCGTCAGTGGTGAGTTCATGAGCCACTATGAAGCCGGAATATATCTACTTTCAAATGGCAACATAACTCTAAACGTCTGTTGAATTCAGAACATCACTCAGTTTAAAGTTGTAGTTCTATTGTGCCATCACTCGGCAGTGAAAGATTAAAGAAAAGAATTAAAAGTCACTTTGAATTGTTTATTTATGTTATACTCATTAGCGCAGGTACATGTGATGTTAAACAATACTTGCCAGTTTACAGTCTGTAGCAAGCTAGAAATTGGCAACTTTCCAGTTTTGGGAATGCTCCATAAATCTTATAATTAATTTACCACCTAAGTTGACATTTTGTATTTTAGTTGTTGTTTTTTGTTCAGGGCAATCCAAGCAATCAGCTGTGGGCAAGTCTTTTGCCCTGGGATAACAACATGGACATGGGATCCATCCTGTCTCTTTTACTGTCCAGTAAATTCTTTTGAGACCTCTTAATCAGGACCCTTTTCCTGTATTGATTGAACCTCCTGCTGTCTCTCCCTCCCTCCTGTCTTTCCTCGCCTTACCTCTCTTTCCCTTCTGTCTCTATCCCTCTCTTCTATTTGCTGTCACTCACTCACTGCCTTTCCTTCACTCTCTATGGTCCTTTTCTCCAATTTCTCTCTCTATCCCCCTCTCTCTCTATCCCCCTCTCTCTCTCTCTCTCTCTCTCTCTCTCTCTCTCTCTCTCTCTCTCTCTCTCTCTCCCTCTGTGGCACGTGTGTCTTGAGCACAGATGGCGCTGCTTGGCAGCCAGAACAGCCACATGAAAGGCCTGTTTGTTTGAGGTGATATTATACACTGTCGCAGGTAATGTTTCACTGTGCTTGCTGACGCCTACTGTTTCACTATTCAGGCAGCATGTGACAATCCCTCACGTGATCAAATCCTAGAATTTGCTGCTGAAGTGGAACATTGAGATTGTAATCGGATTACATGGAATCATTTGAAATCGTAAACAAACAAGGCAAAATGTATAGTACAATAACTGAACAGGAACATCAATCGTAAAGTTCATTTGTTTGATCTTTTTAAATTAAAGCATGTTGACTTTTAAGTAGTGGGATTTGATGCTTAAGGGCAAACAAATGTGGAAGCTTCAGAAATGTCCTTCTTTTATATTATCCCGAAGGAAAAAGCTCAGGAGAGATTGGGAACAGATTGAAAAAGCGAAATAGGATGGAGAGAGGGTACTTAATATTAAAGCTGGACCTGCTCCTCCTGCTAAGCTACGCAGATCACTGCCCAGCCGATATTCCTCTCAGTAATCCTGATTCTCTGGATGTCTGTCTCACAGGCATGGTCTGGGCTCACCCCTCTTGCTCAGCCTCTGCTCAATTTGAGACAGTGTTTTGGTTTTTCAATGATCTTCTCCTTGTTTTTGCAGTAGGTGAAATGCTGCATAAAACACTGTCAGGGTTGGGTGTTCTTGTGGGTGACGTCATGGGTGTGCGGTCATCTGACTCAACACAATTTGTGGCTGATGGCTATGACCATAATGCCTATGACCGAGTTGCATAAGAACACTCAAAGTCATGTGTTGATAACACCCTAAAATCATTATGTGTCACCTACAGTCATCACTTACAGTCTATGGGTCATCATGAGGCCTGTCATGATCTAGGATTAGTTAATAGTTGATACAGGTGTTTCAAGTAGGCATTCAGCCAATTTGCTAGATTTAGTACTAGAACAATCCACTGACTGCTTATGTATTACCATTAACTTTATATTGTGGTCTCTTGCAATAGCATAGATTATATTTTAGCTTTTAAGCCTTTCTGTGTCTTTCTCTCCTCCCTGACATAGATAGTCAGTCAGACAGACAGACAGACAGACAGACATAGACACACACACACACACACACACACTTCCATTTTCCCAGTAACAGCCCCATCAGCCATCTCCTTTGATCCACCTCTGACCTGATTAGAAAAGTGTACTAATGGTATCCGCCTGGGTGGGCTAATCCCCAGCATTTCAGTCTGGACATGGAAGTTGGCTATTTATTGGTCATTAGCAAAGAGGCTATCACACACATCCATCCACACACAAACTCACTTCTCGCTAGCTGCAGTAGTTTGCCATCAGTCTGACCTCAATTTCCTTTCGTACACAGATGATGCACAGAAGAGCCACCACATTTATGATTATGATGACACTATGACCTTTCAAGTGCACTATTAAGGTGTCTTCATATCAAATTGATACAGTAAAATTTTATAGGATGTAATAGATGCGACTTTGTCACATGATCTGATGTGTCTTTTGAGGTGAGTTAAAGGTGAGGTGTCAACTATGCCGACTGGCAGTCGATTGACTCACGTGTCAGGACATCCCTCCATGCATCATGTGTGAGTGTCATCATCAAAGCCCCCGTCTCAGGAATGTGCCCTGTCCTGTCCTTGTGTCCGTCTCCCGCAGAGTCGTCGGAGGAGGGCGGCTGCCAGGACATGCGAGAGCTTCTGCAGCAGCTGCCGCAGCTGCACCTGAGCCTGCTCCAGTACCTGTGCCACTTCCTCACCCAGGTGGACCAGCGGCACAAGGAGAACCGCATGAATGCGCTGAACCTGGCAACCGTCTTCGGCCCCAATGTTTTCCAGTGAGTCACTGTTAGCCGGGACAGGGTGGGTGGGCTCGGCTCGGCGACTAATGCGGAACATTTGATCAGGGGACAGAGCTGCCAGACGCACATAGCGCCGGGGTGACCTGACTCCATCACCTGTCTGAGAGATTACAGCAGTACGTTATACCGAATGAAAAGATAAAGCCCCCCTAGATAAGGTTTGGGGGGAAAATATGTACAACACGCCTGTCCTCATTGGTCAGGCACCAAGGGTAATCGCAGCACGGGAAGGCTTAAAGCCCCTCTCATAGTTTCACCACCTATGTTTGTGTGAGTGCTTGACTGCTTTATCCTACCGGGACATAATATCCCTCTTGCACATGTGTCTGAAAACAACACAGTGGCTTGTTAAGTGTTTGTGAAGTCCGAGGTTAGCGCTTGTACGTGCGGTGTGTGTACATCTCTCTCTCTGATCCCCCCCAGCCGCAAGGTCACGGGCTGTTTGTCCAGCCGCTCAAATCGCACCCCTGGGTGGCCTGGAGACCTCCGCCTGAGTCAGACTTGTAGTTAGTGTGGAAGACCTAATTTTAGTTTTTGGGAGGTTTCCATGAACATTTCCAGCTCCAGGCCAGCGCTGCCCTGTAACCCTAGATCGGCTGGTCCATTCCATCAAGGTACACACACACTAGCTTGTCAAATCGTTGATGACACCCAAAAGGAATTTAGCTGAGAGGGGTGAAACATGAGATATGTTTGTTTCCACCCTGACCTCAAAAACATTCTTTGCTGTTTTCACGCAAACAAAAAACAACCAAGAATAGTTGCTCCCAGGGTCTACCTACTTTCCCCCATACAGAGTGTTCACCGCAATAGGACTCATGGCTCCCAAAAGAGGGTGCTGTGCAATCAGCTAAAGCTCCAGCTTGCTCCAACAGGGTTGGTTGGTTCCTATCAGTGCCAGTGTCAAGAGCGGAGCTCAGGGTTGGAAACCACCCTTTTGCTAAGCTCTCCAAAGACCAACATATCAAGAACCATAAATGTGATTTGATCTCAGTCATTACAGCTCTCCAAACACTCCTAATTCACCATGCACCAAGCCACAAGAGAGGAACGCAATGGCGCCAGAAATGTGTCTGTTGTCATTTTTGCGTAATCTGTAAATTAAATGCTAGTGTAATTCCTGCAGCATAGGTCTTAACCTGCCATTCTGCCAGTTGATCACGGTCGATTTGTCCTGAGCCAGTGAAACCTGGTTAGGTGTATTCCTACTGTCTTGCCATGTGTAACAAAGTTGAGCCTCAGACCTCTGATACTTTCGGAAGTTAGCTAGCAGACATGCCAGTTCGTGTTCGAGAACACTGCTTGCCACAGCAAAGCATCCACCTATTAATAAATCAGACTTGGTGTGTGAAGTGCCAGTATTTCCTTGGCCAAGGTAGACGAGGAGCTGTGAGAGGAAGTGTTGAGTGGTTGGTGGGATGTCACAACAGCTCCCTCTGTACAACATGTACCCTCGCTCTCCAGCTCTCAGATAATTAAGCCCAGAATGTGTTGATGTGGGTGGGGGATTGCACATGTTTGTGTGTGTGTGTGTGTGTGTGTGTCTGTGTTTGCGTGTGTGCACGTGTGTGTGTGTGTGTGTGAGAGAGAGAGAGTGAATGTGCCTTCACACCTGTGTGTATGCACATAAACCTGTGCAGTGCACCATCTGCACAGTTGTTCATATGTGACTGAGCGTCTCATTATAATTATGTTCAGTGTGTTGTGCAGGAATACATCACTGGGTCTTACTCTTCCATTCACCCATTCACTTATTCATTCATTCGTTCTCTGTTCTTTATAAGTACATTGTATACTTGTGAACAAGCATACCTGTCAGCTGAACTGAACAGAACCATGGCTAAGCATAGCACAGGTTCTTGTTGTATGAAGAGCCATTCACACCAAGAACGATAACTATAATCATAACGATAAAAGTGTTCACACCGACCAACACAAGTCTCTCCTCGTGTTTATCGTTCTCAAAATCGCTCTGAAAGTGATCCCCAACGATATCGCTCTTCATGTTGTTACCATTATAGGTTATGTGTGAACGTCGTCATTCATATCTACGAGAGCGATATTTGTTTATAGTTATTGTTATAGTCATCGTTCTTGGTGTGAACGGCCCTTTATTCTGGCAACCTACAGCAACATCGGCACCCTCTGACATTGGTGTGTGTCTCCTCAGTGTCTCCTCGGGGTTTGATGGGATTCAGGAGCAGAATATCTGCAACAAGATCATGGCCAAGATGATCCAGAACTACAGCTCCATCTTTGAGACTGACATGGAGAAGGGCAGCTCAATGAGAGAGACGGAGACTGCCAATGTCATCATAGTAAAGGTGAGTACATTTCGAGATCGTATTCATAATTTATGTTTGGCTCGTCTATCTGCAATGCGTGCACACGTGCAACCTGTAAGCATACAGATATGAAAAAGATACTGTATGTTTATACAGTATATGCACTCATAAACTATATTCAGCCCTAGACATACAGCTGAAGAGCTACTTAGCCTGAAGAAACCCTGTGTTCATGGCTGGAATTACTGCTGTCTCCTATCAATCGCTAAGATCTTGTGACCAATCTACTTTTACGTTTCTATATGTCTGTTTAGTCAATTCATCTTTTTGATAGGCAGAAACAGCCCAGGCATGCAGGTCACCACCTCCGAACCTGAAACCTTGTGTTGGCAGCAGTATAGCAGGAAGGGCATTGATCACAACCAAAATAGTCAAGGATGCCTGTCACTCATGCAGGTGCTGGATTACCCACTCTCCTGTGTCAAACACAGACCAAGTGGGCGCTGGGGGGGGTTGGGGTATCCCTGTCTGACAGAAGGTTGTGAATCAGCTGAATGCTCCAAATGTTTTGAGGAAATAGTGTAAATTGCAAATAAATATGTGCTTGAATGGACAACCTAACTCAAGCCCTTTATTTAGTTATTAACACCTGCCTGGAACAGTCTTGCTGTAATGTCATATAATCTACTGGTCTACTGAATATTTCTGAATATCCCTACTGAATACTGAACCATGAATATGCGACTAGTTACAGCTGGACTTGTTTATAGTGGGACACAGAGATTCATACCTTTACTCTGTACATCCCCTCTTTAACTCAACCCAAAACGTCTAGTCTATAATGCTGTGGAACATCAGAGTTGGTCTGCACCCACAAAGACTTCAGAAACAGAACTGATTCAGATCATGGTCACCACAAAAGGGACGTGTGGCGGTCTGACTGATTGCCATGCTGATGATGGAGCGAGGGGCCAGATGACCTTCGCTCTTTGACCTTGGGTGACCCCAGCATGTGATCATATTGGCCCTTTCTCAGCACTTCTGCTGAAGCTCTGCGTTGTCCAGACCACCTATATTTCTGCCTGGCAATCACGTGAGAGACTCAGCATGCCACTCTAACCTTGCACCCCTTCAACCCAGCCCCTGTGACGTCAAACTTAAACTTGACCCTTATCTTGTGTGTAGAAAGGTTGTTTTTAGCCTGCCCTGAGACAGCGGCTGTCGTCTCCTTCGCATGGCCTCTTGGCTTGCCAACGTTTCATGACATGATACAATCTGAGTTGTTTGTGCTCTTTTCTCTCCTCCTAGGAAGTCCAAACTATTACGCTAGAGAGAGAAAAGTCACCCTACTCACCCACTCCAAAAGCACGAACACCAGTTCCCAGAAAGAAAAAGGTGAATGTTTAAATGCTAAAATGTAAATTTATAACGATAACTGATTCTCATGTCATGATTTGCAGGGAGTATTTTTTTTGGCGGGGGCGGTTCACATAAGTTGTTTAGATGCACGCCAAATTTTGTGAAATTCCATTCATAGCATCTATAGGGTAGCCTGGAGACCTCGCAGAGAGTCTGGCCTAGATCCATTCGCAAACGTTTATTTCCTGGTTGGTGGACGCTTGTCTGAAGTTTCAAATCATTGGAGTTCAATCACTAACGTTTAGTGACGTATGTTAATCATAGGGAACACGATAACGATAACGATAGGCTTGAAACTTAAATGTAATCGCTGTCGGGAACGCCCTCTGTTCATTGATTGGGCGGGGATGCACTTGCTGGAGTAAACAAAAGTGGATCAAAGTATCCCAGACAGAGAACTGAAGGGAAAATAAATTGAGCAGAAGTGCGTAGACAGGTGGGGTCAGGCTATCCATAGGGGGCACTGCAAGTGAAACTTCTCAATCATGTTTGGACCCGATGTTCCCTGTTGTGTCTGTCTGTGATCTGATTTGTGCTCTGCATGCTAACTAATGTATTTGGAAGAAATTCATATATCTTTGTTTTCCTCCTTGGATTAGTGGATAAAGTAGTTCATGATATTTATAATGATTTTAATTGGTAATTGGCACATTGAAAAAATGTATTATTTAATGAATCTTGAACTGAAGCTTGACTTATTGCAAATCAAATCACAATCACAATAACTGTCAGAAAAATCCTACAAGAAAGTCTGGCTGCACAACACAGCCTGGCAAATCTGGCTGTGTGGCCTCTTACAAACTTACAAACACACACACACACACACACACACACACACACACACACCCAGGTGACACACACATAGAGCTTACATAGAGTTTGCATAGAGCATAGAGTTGCTGGAGGAAGGGATGTGAGGGATGTAGAGGACTTGTGAAGTGTGACTTGTGGTTCGCAAGGAGTTGCAGGAGTAGGGGGGTGAGATGACTATTTCTGTGTGTGGCAAGTGGCAACACCATGCAGTGGCCATATCATGTACCACTACAGTACAGTACATCCTAGTTTTGGCTACAGTCATGTGTCTGTGATCAATGCACAAAACTTAACTAGAAAAGCACTCTGAGCGCAGACCTCCTCCTGTATTGTTCTTCCTAGGCTGTCATACTATACATTTGAACCTAAACTATTCAGATCGCCACCACGTGGCCATACCATGCCATTACAAAAACATAAACCCCTGGAATCCCGACGGTGATACGGATCGCTCCCAAAATTTAATCGTTTCTTCCTTGGGTCATTTCTGACCTTCCCTGATAATGTCATCAAAATCCATCCATCGCTTTTTGAGTTATCTTGCTAACAGACAAACAGACAGACAGACAGACAGACAGACAAACAAACAAACCTCGATGAAAACATAACCTCCTTGGCGGAGGTAACTAGAAAAGCACTCAGAGAGCGCAGACCTCCGCCTGCATTCTTTTTCCTAGGTTGTCATACATTTGAACCTAAACAATTCAGATCGCCACCACGTGGCCATACCATGCCATTACAGCACTAAGCGAAAAACATAAACGGCTCTGGAATACCGACGGTGATACGGATCGCTCCCAAAATGTAATATTTTCTTCCTTGGGTCATTTCTGACCTTCCCTGAAAATTTCATCGAAATCCATGTATTTTTTTTTTTATTTATCTTGCTAACAAACAGACGGACGGACAGACAGACAAACAAACCCCGATGAAAACATAATCTCCTTGACGGAGGTAATAATAATACAGGCTAGATGCAGGAATGTGCTGGACGTTTAGCAGGTGAAGCCCACGGTACCGAATATCTAGTCAGGTCATCAAATTGAGGATGTTTAATTAAGTTGTTGGTCAGTTCTTTATTGTTGCCTTGTCCCTTTCCTGTGCTTTCAGTCCATAACGAGCAACTCAGCAGAGAACTGCAACACAACCACATCTAAAGAGTCCGCCTTGGAGACTCCTTCAGTCACGCCAAGGAAGAAGAAGGTAGGACTGCACACCACCAGTCAGCATGTTAAATGCAAGACGTGAAACTGCCAAAACCATCGTGAAGTACGGGGAAATGTCAACAAAACTGCCTTCCTCTGTGGAAAACTGGGAAAACACAAGACAAGATCTTGCTGATGCGCTGTTTGCTATCAGTGATGGGTCAATAGAATCAATCACAGTTACACATAGAAGCTGCAGTTAGCATACTAGCTGTGGTAAATGAACACATTAACATTTTGGAATTATTTAGCTAACATGTATTCATGTGCAAACAATCATATTGTCAATCACACTTATTGACAGCAATCAACTAATCAAGAGATTAGAGAGTAAATGTTGATCATCTCTCTGCACTTATGAGGTTGCTTTTAAATGTTTTTCTGGTGATCTCCTCCATACCGATTTGTCTGGCAACAATACAGATCTATTCGGCTTTATCAGCGCAGCGGAAGACTTGCCACAGTCTAATCAATGGGGTTATTTGAGTTTTTGGCAGCTTCATCTGTTTTGTGGTGATTTGTGAGTGTTTGGAGGCCAGGAAAAGATGCTGGGTCTAGGAAAATGAAGTGCCATATAATGATCAGCTGAGATAACGAAACGAAGTAGCCACATATCAGCTTTTGCTTTAGATATAGAAAAGCAAGTCCTTAGATTCCTAAACTGTGTGAACCCACTCTATGTATTGATCAACATTGCACTGATTGATTGTACACTCACCAGTTCTCCTTTATTTTTGTAATAGCTTGTTGATCCTGTGTGCATTGTATGTGATTAATAATTAGTGTTGTTTAAAAGGTGTTTTATGGGTAAAGTAATTAGCTAGGCAGAGTCTAGTAGACGTTCAAAGAGAGCAACCCAAGGACAGGCCTAATGAGAAAAATATTTGCGAGACTTATCAGTGCCAAACCCTCACACGGGGCTGAAGGTTATGTGTAAATATATAACTGAATAGAGATCGTGCTTGTGATTGCCATCTCTATTGATGGTTATTAGTGCCGTTAAAAACCCTACGGTGCAGACTGATCAGCTCACTGAGCGTCCGTCAGCTGTAGCGGAGAGAAGAACTCTGTCTGCCATGAGTGTAGCCCTGTGTGTGACTGGACGGCTACCCTCGAGGATGATGGATTTGCATGCAAGCCAGGTGAGGCTGCTGTTACTGCGCTGAGGCTGAAGCTGTCAGCCACAACCCTACATGCTCACCTTGGGCATGATGTGCAGGCTGCTTTTTGCTGGGGAAATGTGGTAGTTTTATGCACAGTACTGTGTTCATGGTGGATTGAAAGATTTGTTTGGCCTTCCTAGGCATTTCCCCCTGCAATGTAGCTGCCCTTGTTTCTTTGATATGGTGCTGAGGTTAGAACTGGGGGGCTGTGGAGCAGTGCACTGCTAAGAGCAAATTCCTAGATTAAAATCCAGGATAGAAAACGTGAGAGGGCCGCTATCTGATGAAAGCTGTGCTACTGTAAATATGGACTTTGTGGAGGTCACCCTCCGTCCTTCAGACCGGCCAGGGGAGATTTTGGCCACTCACACCAGATCTGCTCGTGTGTTTGAGGGAGTGAGCTTTATCTCAAAGCGTTATCTGGAAAACATTTGTTTACCTCTCAAAAAGCCAAAGTAATCAGTAAATAAGGATGGCTATTGAGTGGGGCTATTTTGGGGCAATTATTTTGCAATGGATTACAAAGATACCTTAAATGACATTTTAAAATGTTTGAAACACAGAGCCAGAGCCACAGATCTATTGTTTTTTTTTAATGAGTTGTCTTTTTTTTTTAGTCTTTTTTTAAAAAAAAATATGATATAAATATTCATGTTCTCTCTTGTTCCACTCGTTTTTGGTCTAATGTAATCTGGGGCGCCTTCATGCCATGGTACAACTGAGAGCTTGAGCACAGAGCTTTGTTTCCCACTGGCCCACATTAGACAGTGGATCATTAACACAGCTGTGCCAGTCCTCCCCAATCTCATCACCAGCACACTTGAGCACAGTAATCTGCACTCGCCCACCCTTGCCCTCTCTGAGATGTGGGGACCTGCCGAGGTCATTAAGATGGAAGGATTTAGTCGTGCCAATGAACTAATGAACATTGATTATGAAGTGGCCGAGGCCTGGACAGCTTGGGATAGGTTGAAATGTCTGAGCAAAGGAACATTGTCTGTTATCAACGTTCTCTTTTGATTCTACATTTGGACCTTTATGATTGTAGCAAGCTGGCAACATAAAGGATACAAATGACATTCCTGTCCCTTTGTCTGCTAATCATTGGTCAAACCCCAGGCTTAAAACAGCACATTATCAAATTAGTTAGTGCAAGACCTTTGCTGGAACAGCCAGTCTCTCTCGTCCGGCAGCTCTTGCCATGCGTCATGGAAGTCCTAATGGTTTGGCCATCGACTTCTCCAGAGTCTGACCCAAAACAGCCACTGAAGTCAGTATGCGGATCATTATTGTTTTCTGTGGCTGTCCCTTTAAAGCTGTTGTCTTCGCCGCTTTATTTCTTTGTGTATATTAGATTCTCAAAACAGCACTGAGAACGCGGTGTCTTTTATAGCAGGATTTTAAATGTAGGGAGTGCCTCAGCATTTCATGTCTAACTCTTATCTACTAAGTAAAGTATCAGAAGAGATGGCAGACTCAGGTTTTGATGTGGCTATAATTAGGGTTCGTTTCTACACCTATTCTATCACCCCTCAGCACACGCAGTCGCTCAGTGTGGAGAAGGTAAGAGAGTGCCCAGACTCCGGAGACAGACACGCAGGGTTTTTCCCCTCAGCCTGGCTCAGGTGGCATGCCTTCGTTGTTGACCGGATCTTTTAAAGCATGTTTTTTTATAGACACCTCATCTGTGCGAAGGTCGGCTGATTTGATTGTGTTATGCAACTGCTGGGCACAGGATCTCTACTGTATGAAGACTGTTTGATCCTCTCCTCTTTCTCTTTCCTTTCGTTTCGTTCTCTCTGCGTCAGGTGAAGAAGCTTAAAGGTGAAATGGCAAGTCAGCAGCGAGTCCTGCCCCAGCCCGCTCTCTTGGTCGGCCTTCCCCACGCCAGACCTCTGCCCCTGGTTCCAGCCCCAGAGCCCTGCTCCAGCCCCAGGGCCCTGTCTCCAGGGCTGCTCTCCCAGGACTCTGGCCCCGGCACCTGGACGCCCTCTCCCCCGTGTCCCCTGGTGCGGAGCCCCAGCCCGGAGGCCATGGAGCTGGCCCCGGAGGGAGTGAGCCCCAGCAGGAGCGGCGAGACCTTGAGCAGGTCAGTGTGCGCCGCCTGAGCAGGATGTATCAGCGTGCCATGAGAATATGAGTGTCTTGTTACATTAAATGGGTCGTGTGTCTCTTTTGATTGGTGCAGCCGTAGCAGATAGGAGACAGCATATGACAATTGAGAATTGTAGTCTGATACGGACTGACCAGGGTGTAGACCTTGGAATGCTGTCTTACTTGCCAAGAGTGTATTACTGTTTCATTTAGTAATTCGTGATTAGCACTTGTTAAATGACTGAAATCACTGCAGACAGATGCCTTCCCAGCCAAGGTTGCCAAATCTTTAGATTTACTCTAACCGAGCCGACGGAAATACCACCTGAATTTAGAGTACTTTATGGTTTTACAGTCTTCAACTGCGATCATATAGTTTATCTTAATTGCAGCCCTCTTTCAAAACAAAGATATCCAACAATCAACTTTTACAAGAGGCTGAGGTCAGACCTTCTTACCCCCATAAAGCACCACTATAACCATCCTGCAGCCTAGGGAGATAAAATGCAAGTCACACCTGTATGAGACTGTACTGCTTATCCAACTTGGATGTAAGTTATGCTTTTAAAGAACTAAACCCAAACAGCACAAGGAGGCCTCAAGCCATCCCATACCATGCAGGTGTGGTCCAAGGTAGCCAGGTGTATGCATGCTGCTGCTGCTGGGCTGTTGTGCTGTGTTGTTTTGTTGCTGATGTCTCCCTATATTTAGGGCCAGTCGGGGCTGCAGTGCTCCTTAGTGCCTATTATAAGCCAGTGAAAGCTGAGCAGGGGCATGATCGGGTATCTCCCAGAATAGCACCACCACTGCTCTTTCTCTCTTTGTTGGGGGGGGGGGGGGGGGGGGTCTCCTTTGTATGCTGTTTGCCTCTCTCTTTTCCTCTGCTCTGTCTTTGAGGATTGGCTCTTAGAAGCCGATGCTAAAATAACACTGTTTAATAATGTAATACTAGCATTCTTTATGTAGTCTTCATACCTAAGTGATTTAATGGGCATGTTGATCTCAGCTGCTGTAAAGTAATGTATTTACTATTTGTTTTGTTTGTTCATGATATCAGCAGAAATACTCAGCCATACAGCTAATTGGCTAACCTAGAACTGCCACAAGTTGATGTGTGTGATTGCTCCTAATATCCAGAGGCAGCCAGTAGGCTATATGAACTCATCGACTCTGGGTGGAGTAAGATGTTGTGCAAACAAACGCTGGAAATGAGTCCCTTGCTAGAAACAGGCAGCATGCCAAGATCACAGCAGGGAAAAGCCTAAACATACCTCCCACCTTTCCCTGGTCATTATACCAACATTGTCAGGATCTACATATTATTGAGAGCTTAATGTCATACGCTCACATTTGGACAACAATACAATGTAGAATTATTATATTCTTATATGCAGTATTCATTTTGTTTCATTATCATATTATGATCATATTATGATATAGTAATATACAATGAAAGTTCTGTGTCTACGTAACGGAACCTTCGTTATGATATTATAATACTCATATTACTAAGTGCCTTTTCTTGTGTAGTCAGCTAACATATGTTGACACCCATTGGCATCGGAGAAGAGGAACAAGTGACGGTGGCACTGATGTGGAGGGCGTACCCCTGGCATATTAGTGAGCACTTGATCACGCTAAAATGCACTGCTATGCTACGTTGTGCAGGGTTGGGTTGCACGTTTATGTCTTGTGGCCTTTAGGCAGGGTTCAGGAAGCAAATGTGGGCTTTCCTACCGTACATAAACCTAGATTCTAGTCTCTCAGTCAGTTCTGCCCTGGTCTTTCCTTGGTGGAGGGGAGCTCATATTTAGATCGCTGGGTAGAAAATTCTAGGAGACTGTTTTGACTTGTTACCATACATAATATCATATAGCCTATCATATCATATAATATCATATCATATGTAAAGGTAAGCTCACAAACCCAGATGCTCACCCAACATGTGGGTTTAAATTCTCATATTCTGCTTTTGTTGAACACTTATACAATTGGCCATTTGTGGAGCTCTCTGCAATGAGGTCAGTCTCTCTCCAGTTCAGACTGTCCAGAGCTGGGCCTCGCCAGGGACCCCATTCCAGCAGCCACCTGCATGCCCTGGCTGGCTCCGCCTGTGAATGAGAGCGGAGGCTTCATGCTGGCGTCTCACCTAAGTGGAAAAAGAACTGACCCCCCCGTAACGCCCCGCTGCGTGTGTGCGTTTAACAGTGACATGTCTCTGTTCCACCCCCCACCCCCCCCCCCCCCCTCCACCCCACCCCACACACACACACACACACACACACACACACCTCTAAAGCTCCAACATAGTCTGCATTCACTCTGAGTCCTCTGCACGTCTAGAGCACCAGTGTGACAGGAAAGGCTGCGTCATATTGTCATATTGTCAGAGAGGGTTAAAGCGGAGCGAGAGGCGCAAACGTTCGATCATTTCCGCGTTCTGTCTTCGCAAAGGGGAGGGGGGCTAAATCCCCCTTTAAGCAGACCTTTTAACATTCGAACTGAACTGCTTGCCGATCTGACAGAGATAGATATCCCACTATGACGTCTTTGCGACACGCCTCTTTAAGCAGACAGGAACTGTTCGAATTTTTCTAACATAGAGATGCATTATGTTGCTCTATCTTGTCAGTAATTAAGGATCTTTGATATTGTGTAGCTACACAGAGCTAAGCACTGCCCATATGCCAACCAGCAGGCCATATTGGATGGTGGTGGAAGCGCACAGTATGTGCCGCAACCTCAGAAACAGCGTCACCTTTGTAGTCTCAGTCTTGTTTCTTAGAACTGAGGAGACTCTTTTGGATTTGTTTCCAGTTGCTATCCTCTACATCCTCCACAACTACGTATTCAGGGAGGGTTCGCTCCAGAAGCATGACGGAGGGAATTTGCTCAGCACACAGTAGCATGGGTATGGTAGGCCATTAGCACATTGTCTGGACTGCTAGCTGCATGGGTGGGCAGGTAGTGTGAGGCACCTACACAGTAAGGTGCTTCATGGTTGCCATGGGAGTGATGTAACTCCTGAGAGATTTGAGGAAAGTTAGCAGTGTAGTGACACCTGTTTGGAATACTGGGTCACAGCGGACCACTGGATATGAGGATTGTCTGGGGCTGCAGAGGGAAATAGACTTGTGCCTGGCAGAGGAAGTCTCCTCTTACGTTCCACTAATTTGGTTTGCAAGTGAGGTCTGTGTCTATAAGGTTCTGCCGTTTTCCTGCTTCCCCTATCTCTGGGAAAAGAGCTGCGTCCCTGGGTGGGCTTGAACCACCAACCTTTCGGTTAACAGCCGAACGCGCTAACCGATTGCGCCACAGAGACAGCTGCAAAGCTCATGGGAGTACAGTTACACTAAGCTTGGCTCGCTGCCTGATAAGGACGACGATGACTGTGCATTGACTACTGTTAACCTGGTCATGTATTGGGCAAGCAAGTGTTCATTTGAGTGTAAAAAAAACATCTATTGGTGAAAAGCACTCTTTAGAAAGGACCCCAGGCAGAAGTGAGCACTCTAAAGAGATGTTTGTCTTTTCTTTTGTTTTTGTCACACCGACGAGGACCTGCAGTATATTCACAGCTGCTGTGTGGCCACCGTTATCAGCCAGATTAGAGTCTGCGCACACATAGCACATACCTGAGAGGGCAAGCTCACACACACACACACACACGCACGCACACACACACACACACACACGCACACACACACACACACACACACACACACACACACACACACACACACACACACACACACACACACACACACACACACACACACACACACACATTCCCTACCAGACCCTCCACTCATTTCACACAGTCTCTCTCTCTCTCTCTCTCTCTCTCTGTTTCTCTCTCTCTCTCTCATTCTCTCATACGCACCCACACGAGCAAGCACACCAAACACATACCCACACACACAAGCACAGCAAACACATACACACACACGTGCACACACAAACATATTGCTATTTCTCTGTGTACTTGTCGCTCACGTGCACAGACACACGGAAAACAACCTATGCACATACAGATTTAGCTTTGTCCACCTGTCTTGTTGCTGGGGCAAGTGTGTGCCTATGGACTTGACCCCTATAGCCTGGGGTCTCTTGCAGGGGTCAATGTTCCCCTCACTCCATTATCCAAACTTAGCACCACGGCAGGCCCCCTGTCGGGTCAAGCGCTCCGCGGCAGTGACTTCATTACTCTTACGGCGCCGACGCCATCCCTCCACGGTGACGCTTCACACGCGGTGTTGAAACCGCCCGCTTGCGTAGGTACGGCATTTTCAAGCCAGCTCAGAGAGGCTTAGCAGCCATTTGCTGTACTGTACTTTTGTTGGACTTACAGTACAAGCATTCTGGGAATGTGTGGCAAGCCTCATCCTTCTTACCCGGTCTCCCGTTATGGAATTTTAATGCAGAGTGAGAGGTAGAGGGTACGGCGGGACACAACCCAGTTCGCCCAGTTTCCAAGCTCTCGCGCGGTCACTTCCTTGTCTCGGCGGGCCTGCTGCTGTATTAGGCTGAGGCACGTTCTTAGCACTCCTCTGGATACTCCTGCAGGCAAATAGAGTGTATTGAAATACACATGATATACATGATATGGATTCACATTGAAATAGGTACAATGTGTACCCATGTTGCTCACACTACCCTTTGTACTGTCATCTTTTGGCTGGATGTAGCGTATGGAATGTTTTTATGTGATTTAAAAAGATAAACTGTGGGATGTGTCTGTGCAGTATGCTGCAGTGTGTGTGTACCAACATTTTTTGAAAGTTGGATGTTGGGTGCCACACTAAGAGTGAGGTCAACTTTGGTCAATTTGGATCACACTATGAATGACGAAGCACCTTTTATATCACATTATTATATTGATTACAAGGTGGCTGGGAGAAGGGGTCAGGGTCAGTGGATCAGAAAGGACAGACCGCTACCAAATTTGGAATTTGAGCACCTAATAGTCTGGACAAGAATGAAGAAAAAACACTTTTGTCAAATACTAACTAGGGGAATGTTGAGGTCTGGTCTGGCCTGCACTGCTCATCTGTGTTAGCTAAAACTTTGTGAAAGGGCTTTGTTAATTCCCCCTGTCAGGGATAGAAAGGAGGGATTTCTGTTTTGTAATTCATGACGGCACACATATTATTTTAATACTCCGGCCAGACTATGTAACACCACCCTGGGTGAGAAGGGGAAAAAAACACTCGTCCAGATTCCCACTGAATTCACAAGCTGGGTGGTGAAATGCCACAGTGTGTGCCTGGTACCTCAGACCTGATTTCTAGAGAAGTTCGGAAAGGTTGAAAATTAGGGTTTAGAAACATAAAAATAACTCACACTGTTTTAATAATAAAAGCAGGCAAAGGCAAATATTAATGTAGTATTGTAATTAATTACATTGTCAAGCTAAAGTAAATATTTCCTTTGTAATTTACTGTCGGCAGAATAGAGCTTCATTGTATACATTCAGGCACACACACACACACACACACACACACACACACACACACACACACACACACACACACACACACACACATACACACACACACACATACACACATTCCCATTCACTTTCCCCCAAACATGTAAACACTCCTTCAGCACAAACACACCTTCACCCCCACATTCCTCCAGAGGTGCCGTCATGTGATGCCGTGAGCATTTCTAGTGGGCTTGAACTTTGGCCTTGTTTTCTTGGCTCCTGTGTGAATGGGCCCTAAATCCTCGGCGAGGCTGGAGCGCCGAGCCCCATAGTACGTACCCTCCGGCCAGCCGCACCAGTCGCCTGCCTCCTCTCTCGCTCTCTCTCTCTCTCTCTCTCTCTCTCTCTCTCTCTCTCTCTCCGTCCTCCACGGCCCTGGTGTTACAACACACACAGCCCACTGGAGCGCCGAGCCATAGTACGTACCCAGGGGCCGGCTGCACCAGTCGCCTGCCTCCTCTCTCTCTCTCTCTCTCTCTCTCTCTCTCTCTCTCTCTCTCTCTCTCTCTCTCTCTGGTGTTACAACACACACAGCCCACTGGAACGGCTGCCCGTGCTGCCCGTGGTAACTGGCCACGGCCAGCAGAACGGGACTCCAGTGAATGGGCCGCTCAACAATGCAGCTTAGCTCTGTTAACGCCATTGTTTCACTGTGGCCCTGTGAACCACTGAAATGTACTAATCGGGATCAATAGGGCCCTAAGCTGGTTTATCTGTGGCATGTACAGCATCTATATCCTACAAAGGAAATAGAGTGAACTGATTCTTGTTTTCATTTGTTTGGTCAAATCCAGTGATTGTGGATGTTGCTCATGTTTCAGTGTT
The DNA here is from genome assembly GCF_963854185.1 of Sardina pilchardus. Taxonomy (NCBI): domain Eukaryota; kingdom Metazoa; phylum Chordata; class Actinopteri; order Clupeiformes; family Clupeidae; genus Sardina; species Sardina pilchardus. The sequence continues at coordinate 24,709,656 of NC_084995.1, read as the reverse complement.
GAAGTAGAACTCATGGATTCAGTTTTGTTTTTATAAAAAACACCTGTAATTTTCAATGGCCCTGGCATCGGTCCATTTACCTATCTAGCTTCTCCTTCTTTATCTTTTTATGTTTTAATCTTTTTTACATAGATGTCTCTTTGATATTACCAAACAATATTTGGTATACATGTGAGACAGTCAAGTAGCCAGATGATGCAGGATCTCTTATTTTGCTCCATCCAAACAGTGAGCAAAAAGAGCAAGTTCTTCTAAATAACAAAACAGAGGATCTCACCAGCCTCAAAAGCGTAAGGCAACATCTCCATTTCTTCCCAGTGAGTGTCTGAAAGCATTTTTTTTAAAGCATTAAATGACTTGAAATGAATGAAATAGCCCTAACCCTAGACAAGTCCCTTATGGTGGTCTGGCACTGTGGGCAGCTGCTGATTAGGATGTTGGGGTCCTGCCATGCTGCAGTAGACCCAGGGCTGAGGCTGAGGCTGAGGCTATCACAGGAAGCATCCTTAAAGACGCAGCCTTTCTGCTTCTAAGGCCCAGCTCACAACAAAGATCCGCGACGAGACGAAACTGTTGCAGCAGTGTGAATTAACACGTTGTGCAAGCTGTCGCAAAAGCATTCAACATGTCTAGTCTAAGTTGTAAGGTTTTACAACATCGCAGCTCTTCTCGTCGTGAGTCTTTGGTTGAACCCCACTGAAGGCATGTATTGGTTGGTGTGATGTGTAAAGCTATTTATATGTGCATTGTACATTTTTAAAAAAAAAAATCTTTCCAATATCTCTCTCAGCTCTCTTTTTGCAAGTATACTGCATTACATTGTGTCAGTGTGTAGCGTCGCTGTGTATGAAATATAAAAGTGTGCTGCCTGGCCTTGGGACGCTTGGATGAACAGTAGCCCACATATCACCCTGCAAGAATAAACAGCTCAGTTACTGTAAGCTGTCGAGACTCACTCTTCCATTGAATGCTGTGTTTACTTAGGCCACGTTTGGTTTAGCTAGAGGGCCACATAAATCATAGCTAATGTATGAAAAAATGAGCAGGTCAAGGTTTCTACTGAGGGAGTTGAATAACAGGACACACTTCTGCTTGTGTCTATAATGCAGTGGATCTGTATTCAGCACTCTGTATGCACCACACAGAAGTCAGAGGCAGCAAGGTCTTCAATCAGGTCCAATCCATTACGCTCATATTTCATAAATGTATTTGTTTTATGTTGTACCTTGTAAATGCATATTTCATTCAAATGTTCCTGGCATTCATGATAACAATCATTTTTTTTGTAGCAAATTAATCAAATCAAAGTTTTTTGTAGCAAAAGAATGTTCTTGTTGTAGAGTATTTTTAGACAGTACGTTTAGTCTTTTCCCTTTTCAGATGTTACCAAATGAGTTTGGCGTAGATCATATCAGCTAATTACATCTGGTAACCATGTGGTAGATGTTTTACTTTGCCTGATTTACAGAACAGATTGCTGCACTAACGTAGGCTCTTGTGAAATATCCGATCTGAGAGTGTCAGTATGTGAAAATTAAGCAATGTAGACATTAAGTTCCTCTTTTATCGTTGCATAATTTCATCATGTGTCACTGGCAAAGTGCCAGTGTGTGTGTGTGTGTGGGTGTGGGTGTGTACGTGTGTGCACACTATATTTTTGCTCTGGGCTCGACCAGTGCCAGTCAGAATAATTAGCGGAGACAAGCACAACAAAGGCACTGGACTGGGGCGCTAGGTGCTCATTGTTCCACACACAAAAGGCGTTTTTTTTTTTTTTTTTTTTTAAACGCCTCCCCCCAGTTTTTGTTGTACTCTGAAAAACAGTTTCAGGATCATATGAGAGGTGGAAGAGGGAAAAAAATCACCCCAACAACAGCACGGCTGTTTAGGTCATGACGAAGCCTAATCACAGCGTAACCTGTTGTTTGTTTGTTTTCTCCAACACAGCTCCCTGGAGGAGGAGAGACCAATATCCCCATTCTACGTGAGGTAGGCCCTGCCCTGTGCTCTTGCTTTGTTTATGTGTGCATAGACTGTGTACATGCTAGCTTGGTGTGAATTTGAGATAAGGGAGAGGATAGTGTGCAAGACTGAAGAGAGTAGAAATATGTGGGCAAAAGAGGAAGAGAGTGAGTGGGAGAGGTGCAGTTGTAGAGATGACAGAGTATGTGTCAAAGTGCACAGAAATGTGGAGAAGTACAGAGCAGCTACTTTCTCTTCAAGGGGAACAGACACTTGGTTACAAATAACTACATGATGGATAGCCTGTAACTAAAATGAGTCAAAATGGAAAACAGGGTGATGCACAAGTGATGTGCAAATTGTGCAAACTGTGATTGGTGTAAAACAGACAGGAAGTTGTACATAACATAAACAGTAACACAGTTTCACTCTGCAGCCACGACAACACACTGAATATGCTGAAGCAAAATAGCCTTGTCCAGAGACATTCCTGAGCCTGCACACGTCCATGACAGCACTGGCTGTGCTGCCCAGTGAGATCCAGTTCTTTCTCTGCCATCATTTCCTGTATGGGTGATGCTTCAGCATATGACTACTCAGAGGACCATGGTGCCTGATCACACACACACACCACACACACACACACACACACCCACACCCACACACACACACACACACACACACACACACACACTCTGACACACAAGCACATGCTTGTCCACATGCTCAGACCAAACTCTCACTCACTCAGTACCAAACACACATGGCTCCTCAGATGTTTCCTCAGATGTCCATGACGTCCATGTGAGGTTGTCGCTTCGGGCCCACGATATATACAGTACCACTCCCCCTCTTTCTCCCTCTCTCCTCCCTCCATCTCCCCCTCTCCTCTTTTCCTCTCTCCTCTCCTCTACTCTCTCTCCTTCTCAGTGTTGTGGTCAGTTTGGGCCCGCTGCCTACTTGCCTTTGGTCAGATCCACACTTCAAAAGGTTCAATAACAGACTAATCCACTTCCAGACTAGAGCAGAGCAGATCAGCGCACCTCTTGGTCATAATAAGCATGTTGACAAAGGAAGTGTGCGTTCCCAATCCAGCCTAAAAGACTGACTCCAGAGTGGCGTAACAGGCCTGGGATTGCCTGAATGCCTCATGGTGTGGAGGGGACTGCTGAAGTATATTTTCTGTAACTTGACGTCTGGTGGTGTGGGACGGGAACAATGGGGAATGGTGCAGAGCTGTGTTTTTGTTTTGACTATCTTTTTTTCATTTCATGTTTTTTGTTTTTCAGCCCATGTTCATTCCCCCTTGACCCTCTTTGCAGTGTTTTCTTTTCCTTTTTTTTAGCCCCATGTGGAGTGTGTACGTGAGCACGTGCATGTCTGGATGCGGGTGTCAAGTGTGTGTGTGTGTGTGTGTGTGTGTGTGTGTGTGTGCGCATGTTTAGAGTAAATTGCAGTGTGTCACTCCTCTCCATTACTGCGGATCTGTCAACAACTATAAGGAAATGCTTTCGTTATTACAACACACAACAGCCCCTAAATACCCTGCTCAGCCACAACTGTGACTGGTCTGTTTAGACCACTATCATTAGATAGTATTCACAGACAGGTCTAGGTTATATATAGAATATGATTTTAGCACTTTACTGCACTGTCAAAATGAAATTTAAACCCAAGAATAGAGAGAAAACATTAATATCAAGGGACTGTGATTCTTTATTTTGGTTGAAAAAGGGGATATCAAATACTATGACACATAACACAACAGAAATGCAAACTAAAAATCTGAGAAAAAAAATTGGATTTGGACATCATACCAACCCTTATTTGTCACTGACCCTTTTCCATCACGTGCCATTTTTCTCTTCCTGTGACCTATCCAGTACTTTGACCCATTTTTGAAAGTCTTGTTTTCCTCCACTATGTTTTTCTAGTCATGTCATTTGAATGCACTGACCCGTTTCGAGGAAGAATCGTGACTGACTGTCCTCCAAGTAATGACCTACTACTCTCACCGCTACTGTACACAAGCGTCCAGGGTTAATGCTTGTCTCATGGGGTTAGCGTAGCACGCCCGACCTCATATAGTATATATGTCATGGCCAATTAGGATGTTTTATTGAGTTTCCTCGTTAGTCTGTGTGTGTGCGCTTCCCCCTTACTGTGCTAGTAATAGTAGTATCCACTCATCCTTATGTTTGAGGATTTGTGTTTTCAGTTGGGTTTCAGAGGCTTGGTGGAGTTGGGGTTGGGATAATAGAAGAGTAGGATTCACCTTGACCACATCTGGCAGAGGGAATGTGTGGCCGTTGGGCTGTGAATTGCCAGTGCTGTGTGTAGTTTCGTTCCTTTATACTGATAGGACGGTTATGTAATGATCAAGGGCCATCATTGTGACTATGGCTCTGTAATGATGAATGGTCTATAATAGCTTACATGTCACAACACACACACAGACACACACACACACACACACACACACACACACACACACACACACACACACACACACACTTATTCTATCTTTGTATGTTTGACTTCACCCCCCACCTGCCTCTCTGTCTCTTTCTCCTTCTCCCCCCATGTTCTCCCCTCACTCTATCTCGCTCCATCTCCTAGTTGGTTTCACTTGTTAAAGGCTCCATCTCCCCCTTTATGTACTCGTCTCCACCTTTCTCTCACTCTATTACTGCTCTCCATCTACCACTCTCTCTTTTCTAGTCCTTTCTCCCACCCTCTGTTGCTCTCTCTCTCTTTTCTAGTCCTTTCTCCCACCCTCTGTTGCTTTCTCTCTCTTTCTCTCTCTCTCGCTCTCTCTCTCTCTCTCTCTCTCGTTAGCCCTGCTGCCACACTCTCTTACAGTACCATTTGGCTCTGTCTGTTTGCATATGTCAAGGCCTCGTCTCTGTCACCACCTCTCGTTAAGAGCGTCACGCACCTCTTGGCACTGTCCATCTCACGGCTCCTCTGGTCACTGGTGACACGCCCCCTGCTTGCACTGACCAAACCCTTAACTGGAAACCAGAGAGGCCCACTGACTGCAGCGTTCTGAGGAATATGACACAAATGTCAGATGATGAACCTCGCCGTAATCGGCTATCTGCGACCATCGTCTTGGTATTGGTAGAATTGGCAAACTGTCTTTCTGTTGTTGGCAGCCCCGTTGTAGCACGTTTTTATGTCTACCAGTCAGTAGCTTCTCCGGGAACTTGTAGTGATAACAGTCTAAATATGGACAGCTCCGACTGAGTAGGAATAGAAGGTGGCAAAGCACCCGTGTATGACATGACCCCCTTATACAGGGAGTATTACTGTAAGAGACCGCTGTAGTTCAGGGAAAGTGAGTCATTGTCTCAGTTAGTGTTTGCGAGAATTCAACACTGCGAGAGTAATCATCGCAGATATAATCGCTCCAGATGTTCACACATCTCTACGAGTAAATCTCTGTCATGAATCAATGAACTGACCCTAACCATAACCTGAACTTTAATTTTCACCGTACACAAGCTTTAATCCAATTTCTACCTTGAACATCAGCCAAGCCAAAGGTATCACTTTGTAACTCTCACCAACAACTGGTTGTGAACGGAAAAGAGCCGTCTCAATGAAGTGGGACAGGGATTGAGTTAAAATGATATAGTGAAAGTCACCTCAATCACACAATTTTGAAATTGAAGTAGCACAGACACACACACACACACACACACACACACACACACACACACACACACACACACACACACACACACACACTCAGCATTAGTTATGAAAGAGTAAGATGTGCTGGTGGTGTTAATGGAGCTTGCTGAGCTGGAGGGACGGAGGAAAGGTTACTTAGGTAAGACCTCTGAACTGCTGTGTGTGTGTCAGGCCGGAGAGGGAGAGAGTGCGTTAATGATTCTCACCTCAACACTTTTTACCGTAATCAAAACCACTGCCCAGTCTCAATGTCACCTGCCATGTTCATTACACATTAAGCCATCTTCGGTGAGTAACCTTCTTGCTGAATGTAAGTCATGCCTATTTTTGGAAATCCTGCCCTGACGACTGGTTATTATTTCACCTCTCTTGTTCTCTTGAACGCCATTCCTCTGCACTTCATATCAACTTGGCTTTGGTTCACCTCTCTTGTTCTTGAACGACATTCCTCTTTACCTCGTATCAACTTGGCTTTGCTGATGCGTTCGCCTGGTTGTGATTTCTTGCTAAGTCATCGCCTTGATCTAGAGGGCACATATGAAGCCGGTCTTTGTAGCCCCGGCCTCTTTTGAACTCGGCGGAGATGTTTTCTTATCCACAGCACCTTCCCCTCTACCCACCCCTTTACCTTGGCCTGAGAAATTTAATTTCATCTGAATGTCACTCTTGTTGCTGTCCTCACATCATGTGTTGCCTTTTCACTAGTCCTCATCCAAGCTGTGGTGTCACTGTCAACATCAGTGTTTATGGAGAACCAACACAGGGTCACCCTTGCTCACTCACAAATAGAGCCTTCCCCTTAGAAAAAGGGTCAATGACCGATTAACATATACACATTTAATATTTAATAGTATGTCGAAGCATACCATAATAAAAAACATAATGTAAAAGAGACACTAGTATAACAGTCACAAACCATGACAAGCTAAAAAAAAAAAAAAAATCAACAAGATTATATAAGGGATGGATTCAGAATAATCAATGAGTCTAAGGACAAGCTGTTAAAAAAATCATTTCAGTGTTTGCAAAGACATTGAACATCCAGGTCATGTAGCTAGCGGGTCGTTCCCTTCATCACAACAAGAGGAAGAGGCTGCGGTGTCAAGTGAGTGTCAGCCTGTGTTGAGACATCAGACAGAGCTGCAGGCATGAATCAATGGAGGTTATTGCCACGTGTCCACGGATGCCTCTCACAAAGGGGCTGTTTGGGGAACACGTAGGCTATAGATCGAGCACTTACGAGATTTACAGGTGTTGAAAAATGTGTACCTGTTTATTCTCTAGTTTGTATCACATATATCAAGTTGAGTCCAGAGGTGCATTCAAATTGGGCAAACAGTGGCAAACGTTCATAGTGAGCATGTTTTCTTTGAACAGTTAAATTTGAATGATTTGGTGCTAACATTCCATTCTAACGGTAATTGCATTGTTGCCTTCGTCAAACTCATGTCCAGTTCCACTGTATGTTCGCGGAGAACTACCTCCTCAGACTGTTTGCGTTTGTTTGCAAACGCTCGCCGAAAACTCAAGGCTAACGGGAAACTGTTTGCAAACGTTTGCCTTTGTTTGCAAATTTGAATGCACCTCAGGCATCTGTGTCTAGACCACCTTGTCTTTTGTAGTGAAGAGCAGTGATAGTCAATTTTGGGGTCACGGGTTCAAATCCCAGACAGCCTGTGCAGTTGCATAACACATGGCTCCACTAGCTCTGAGTGAGTCCTAATGGCTAGAGCCCGTTGACTCAGAGTAATTGAATGTGCGTGTGTGGTACAGGAATGAGACTGGGTTAGGCAGGACACAGCTGATCAGACAGGTGCCTGAGAGACTTGGGCCCATAGAGACAACATGCCAGGACTGTACATGGGCACCTGCTATGTTCCCGCAGGTCTATGTTTATGCTGTATGTGTGGGTATGCTTGCGTGTTTGTGTGCGTGTGTGTGTTTTGAGTTTGTGTCCATCTGCCTGTGTGTGTGTTTATGTGTTTGTGTCTGTGTCTGCCTGTGTGTTTGTTTGTGTATGTGTGTGTGTGTGTGTGTGTGTGTGTGTGTGTGTGTGTGTGTGTGTGTTTGTTTGTGTCTCTGTATGCCTGTGTGTTTGTTTGTGTGTGTGTGTGTGTGTGTGTGTGTGAGGCCTTACCCGTCGCACACACTCACGCACCACCACTCCTCAGTCCTCACCCCCGACTGTTCACATTCCCCGTACTGGAAAGTGAGCGCTTGTTCCTGAATGTGTGTGTGAGCGTGTAGGGGCCATTCCCAGTCAGCGGTAGGTGTGCTGCCAGGGTTCTGACATTGCCCCTGACTGGAACACACCAGTGGTATGCAGAGTCATCTCCCACATTCTCTCTGTCCTTCTCTCCTTCACACGTGTGTGTGTGCACACAACACACACACACACACACACACACACACACACACACACACACACACACACACACACACACACACACACACAGGCTGCAGAGATGAAAGAGGGGTATATAATGAGTTCATATGGGTGTATATGAGGTTGAGCTCAGAGTTGAATGACAATGACAGAGATTCTCCTGGAGTCTGACCAATATGCCTGGTGCTTAAACTGTCACCAGAGGCTTAATTTGCCCACTCATTGTATGTACAGTATGCCATGTCTCTAACAGACTCTCTCTCTCTCTCTCTCTCCCCTCCTTCCTGTTCATCTTGCCCTCTCTGTCCACTCCTGTTTGTCTCGCTCTGCCTCTACTGTAGCTCTCAGACCTCCCCAGATAATTGTAGACCTGACCTAGCGCAGTAAGTAACAAACTAACATGCATTACATCAAACTGCATAGAACCACTAGCCTGGGTGTTCCCATGCTGCCTTGCGTGCAATTTGATTCACGCTGCTAAGGCAGCCTGGAAACTACCGCTCTAATGTTCACCTCAGACAGGGGACCAATCACAGAACAGGGGGGAAAGCAAGACGATGATGATGAGCTATGCACAGACGCATTTGATAGACATCCATGGCGCCCAATAAACGGATCTGGGGATTTTTTCAAATACGAGAAAATTAACGTTTGTTTTCCCAGACCACATCTCATTGAGAAGTGGTGGCGCTAGCCAGGCTATAGAACCACCCCTGAACTTACCCTTATACGTTAATACTCTATGATCAGAGCACCAGGCCAGCAGGCCTGGCGTGATGTGATGCAGCTGTCCTTGTGGTTGCAGTAGGGAGGACCACTATCTGTCCTGTTGCATTTTCATCTGTCTCTCCCTTTTTCCTCTTTTCTCTTTGCTCCAGATTCCTGGAAAGGACGATCCGCTCTGCGGTCGAGCAGCATTTGTTTGATGTGCACATGCATGGGGGTCAAAGTTCAGACGACCCTGACACGAATTGTCAACTGGCGTCTCCCGTGACAACAGCTCGTCAGAGGCGACGTCAGCTGCGCGAGCAAGAGGAAGTCCAAAGACAGCGAGACAGGTGACACAGCTGTGTGTGTGTGTGTGTGTGTGCGTGTGTGTGTGTGTGTGTGTTTCTGACATGTCTTATCGCCAGCTTAGTGGCAGAGTGGGTCAGATAAAAGCCGTAGAGGAGCGCAGGTGGTCACCTGGGACCCGGTCTCTGGATGTGGGCCGCGTCCTGTAGGAATGTGTTGAGTTGTTGTCCAAAACAGTCCAGCGTAATGACCAGTGTTTTCCCATATGAGATCCCATCTCTCTGTCTGTGTGAGATTGAGGGGAAGCGTGTGTGTGCCTCAGTAGCCTACTAATCCCTGCTGATAGAGTCGTCATGGAGTCCTGCCAAGCCCACACTGAAAACAATGGCTTAAGCGGGAAGTGTTAGACCTCCATAATACACTTTGGTCCAAACAGAATTAGGGGTGGGGGGGGGGTGTCATAAGAACTTTGTTGTGTTGATATTTGGGGTGTTTTTTTTGTCCTTCTCCAGGGTATTTATATGTGGTAGTGACCAGGGTGACTAGGGTGATGCGGTCATTTCACTGTGCCCTTAAGAGTGCGTCCTCTAGGGATACTCCAGCAAAGCAGCGGAAAAAAGGAGAAAATAAATAGTTCCTGATGGTTTCCTTCCTTCGTGCTGTGATCTGAAAAGCTGATCTGTTACTCTCTCCTGCTCTCTCTCTCCCTCTCTCTCTCCCTCCCTCTCTTTCTCTATCTCTCTCCCTCTCTGTCTGTCTCTCTCTCATTCTCCCACTCGCTCCAGGGAAGGCATCAACAAGGAGAACAATCCTTCGATAGGAGTTATCAATAACAGCAGTGTCGGAGAGGAGCGCTTGGAACACACACACTCGCACACACACACACACACGCACGCCCAGAAGCGCACGGTGGAGGGGCCTAGACACAGGAAGAGCAAACACGCTGTTCCCACGCTGGCTGAGCTCAGGGACAACCAGGACCCCCCCTCGGTGCACCCCCCCTTGGTGAGTCCCACAGCCTACGCACTCGCTCTGGAATGATTCAGCCAAATGTGGCTTCTCTTTTTCTGCCTCTCTCTCCCTTCACTCTCTCTCTTTCTCTCCCTCCACTCTCTCCTTCTACCTCCTTCCACTCTCTCTCTTTCTCTCCCTCCACTCTCTTTCTCCCTCCTTCTCTCTGTCTCTCGTGTTCTCTCTCCCTCGTCCCTCTCTCTTGCTCTCTGCTGCTTTGACATTTTCTCTATCTTTCCTGTTTCTGTGCCCCTATCTTGTCTGTCTGTTCACTTCTCGTAATCTCAAATGATCTTGACCTTTTCCTCTTCATATTTTTTTCGGCTTCTTTCTCTGTCCCTCTCTCCCTCTTTTTCCCTCTCTACATCCTTCTCTCTCTCTCTCTCTCTCTCTCTCTCCCGCTTTGCTCTGTATGTGCTGTCTCTAATTTGGTTGACCCTGTTCCAGCCCATGTTTTTCTTCTGTGTGTTTGCTTCGGCTCTACTCTTCTCTGTGCTGTCCCTCCCCTGGGCTCTCTCTAGCTCGTTGGCATCCCATACTGTCTGGAAGCCTTAGCGAGATGCAGACCTGTGTGTGTATGTGTGCCAGACAGAAGGTGTGCAGCAATGCTTCTGCACCGCTCCTGCATACACACCAGACAGGCAACCCCTTAGATTAAAAATGAATGACTTTGTCCAGACCGTAGGCTGTGTTCTGGTGTATTTCTGACCCACTGGTGTTTGATCTACAGCCTCTGACTCACTTATATCTACCCACGGGACACTTAGAAGCCTTTATTACAGTGGCTTGCATCATAATTTCTGAGGGACCATATTGTTGCGGAAATTTCAGAGAAACAGACTGACAGACTCACTGCTGCAATTTCTCCGACAAAGTGATGTGATTGAGTGTGTTAATAAAGGAGAGTTACGTAAACAACAACAACAACAATGTGTGTTGTGAGGGTAATGTCCTTAATTGTTTTGTTGGCCCGCCACACTGAAGGCTGAGAGGCTTGTTTTCTGAGGGTGGTCACCGTTCACCCGTGACACCCTTTTCTAGGAACTTACCCCAGCTAATTTGTGCCTGCAAAACCATGCTTTTGTTTTGTTTTTGTTTTGGGTGTTTACATGCGCGTGTATTTTTATACCTCTTGTTCTAATGGCTGGGACTAATGCCAAGCAATTGGTGGCAAGGGCAGTTTCCTTTTGGAAAGTAGATTGTGTTGGTGCGGGGGGGGGGGGGGAGCGGGGGAGGGGGGGTGGCAGAAACGGGAAGAGAGAGACGTGGGTAGACAGAGAGTAGGAGTCGGGAAGGCAGGAGACAGGAAATCACTTCATGCCATAATAGAAGTGTACTGATGAGAACTCTGTGTGTGTGTGTGTGTGTGTGTGTGTGTGTGTGTGTGTGTGTGTGTGTGTGTGTGTGTGTGTGTTGCATCATGTGGAGCCAAACAGGGCTGTGGAACATGATGTATTGTGGAATAGTGTAATGGCACCTCAATTAGACAAAGCTTTTATCCTGATTTAGATAGCCACTGGCCTGTGTTTTTCTCCCCCCCACACACTCGGTTTCTATGGTGCTACAGCATGAGGTGCCCACAGTGTTGGAAGAGATGCTCACTGAATCTCTCAAGTACACACACTCTCTCTCTGATATACACACACAACATTAAAATAGATGCGCTCTCCATGTACTTATAAGCAAGTACACCCACACACACACACACACACACACACACACACACATACACACACACATATGCGTGTAATGTTGTGTGGTCAGGAAGAACTAATGGTTCATGAGCAGCTCATTAACTGGAAAGGATGGGTGAGTGGTGCCAGGACATCTAGATTAAGGGACACAACACAAGCAACAGCAGAGGCATTCACTTCAAATGCGTGGCGCTCTGAAACCACAGCAGCTCTTACACATGGCAGGATGTGATCTAGATCAGAACACATGAGATTCCCCAGGGTTCATCTTTTCCCCCTCGTACAGTAGCTTGTGCTTTTGTCAAGAGGACTCTCAGACCCACATAGACATGGGGCT
>NC_084995.1:24472553-24692553 GCF_963854185.1 Sardina pilchardus | reverse complement strand
AAACAGGAGGTGTTGTTCTCAATGGGTAAAGAGTGATTTGACTTAGGAAGGACAGTGTAATCAGAGCAGCGGCGATACTACGTGTTTATGGATACGTTGTTTGGGTTAGCTTTGCTAAAAAATGCCTTTGCAGTATGCACAGAGATTGTATGGTTGTTTAGACTGATGTTCTCATAGTTCACAAGTATAATCGTTGTTTATTATTATAATTTGACTGCAAAGGTTTCAGAGTTTAGATATTATTCAAATATTATTATAAAAATCAAAAAGTGTGAGCAACATCTGTGACCTTATGCTCAGCACAGAGTTGACACATGGGACGATAGGCGCTGCATCGCTCTGCATCAAGCACCCCAGGCACAGTCTCATCCCTTTTAATCCTCTGTGTGTGTGTATGTGTGTGTGTGTGTGTGTGTGCTTCCATATGTATGTCCTCAGTAGGAGACTGTAATACAACAGTATTAGGGCAGACCCCCACTGAGAAACTGTACCACGCATGACCAGTATAGATTATGTAATTGGGGCAGCAGCGGACGAACTGAAGCAGCGCTTGCCGTTACCTCACAGCTGAGGGACTGCCCCCGCAACCCCCCAGACAAGCCTCACAAGACCCTCGCTGGACTTTGTGTGTCTGTAGTGGTTGCACAAATTGCTGCACTGAGATAGCTTCTTAGCTTTCACATTTAGGTTTATGCTTTTCAAAATAATGAGTGAAACTTAAATGTTCTCAAGTGGTATCCATGCCCGTTTTGAATGTCATACCCTCAAGTGTCATAGCTAGTCTAAACAGTGGTAATAATTGATTTGCTAAATGACCCTGAGTCATTATTTCCTTTCCTACACTGATATAACATTAAAGTGATCAAAACCCAGTCACACATGAAGCCAAAACCTTCTGTTAATCATTAAAACATTCCGCTCTGTTCAGCCTCATTCACAACATTTCAATGGTCTGTTTAATGTGTTCTCACTGAGGTGCCATTGACACTGTGATTGCATCAAGGCCAGTTTAACCTGTGACTTGGATTGGTGAAGGATTGGTGAAGTAGGGTTTGTCTGTTATTGTTGTGTGCTTGCGTAGCCGGTGACAAGTTAGTGGGGCGTGCGTCACGTGAGCTTTGCCTAAGGAGCTCACTGAAGTCAAACAGCCTTCATTGTTCTCTCTGAGCAAGTGCTAATGGCTCCTTCAGTAGGTTGTCAAAGCTGTTTGTTTGTGTCCTAAATGGCTGTGTAAACGTGTGTGGGTGTGTGTGTGTGGGTGTGTGTGTGATTTACCTAATGATCTCACGGTTGATTTTACTCTTTTTATTGTAGTTAAAAGTTTCCATGTGTATGCATACAGCATGTCTGTGTACAATATGTTTTGATTATGGGCACCCAATGCCGTGTGCACGTAAACAGTGGGAGTAAACACTGTCAGTATTTAGTGGGAGAGGACATTTCCGTGGCCGCAGTGCAAGTGTGCTGTGAGTGAGTGCCAGAGCAGATGCTGAGCAGCATAGCTCCACTTCAAACAACCGCCATCCACATGAGGACTCTGGCAGTTGACAGCTGGAGCCAACAGCTTGTGTTTCCATCTCTGCGGTGGTGATTTCTCCATGTCACAAACCACGCCTCGCGCGAAACCGCCCAGACTTAGAGAGAGAGAGGGCGCGTGGCGGGAGTCGCCGTTGATCACATTAAACTAATGAAGATGAATGAAGATTAGTCTCCGTGTTGTAAATATAGCAGACGTCTGTGCCAGAGATAGGTGTTACTCATAGGCAAGGCAATGCCCAGACTCTGGCGTACTGGCATAACATTAGAAAAATGACTAGTGCATTCACTGTAAATAGCAGATGCTTTGCGTCCGTTGGCTCTCAGGGTCTCCGGTAACGTTTGGCGTACAGTAGGGATAAGAATAGCAGTGGTAGTCACGGTGGGTTTTAAGAGCTGGTAACATGGTGTAATTGGAGTTGGACTGTGCTGTGGTGTCCAGGCGAGTGGGCTATCTGGCTGTGGTCAGGGTGAGGCGGGGCTGCGCTGGGCTGGGCTGGAGAGTGAATTGTGACTTGCTTCCAGCAGGTAATGCTCTGCTCTGATCTGATCTGATCTGATCTGATCCAAAAATAGCCCCTCCCCCCTCCCTTCCCGTCCCACGGCCCATGCAGCACAGGCGGAAGTGTGAGCCAGCAGGGCCAGGGCTTAGCTCCGAGTCCTGGCTGTGAGCACTGAGCAGAGCCTGCTGCCTGCAGGATCAGAGAGAGAGAGGAAGAGAGAGAGAGAGAGAGAGAGAGAAAGAGAAAGGGAGAGAGAGAGGGAGAGAAAGGCGAAACAGCAGGCATGAAAAACAAGTTACTGGTGAGTGATCAGTGAATAGCAAATATTTTTAGAGAGAGTTCTGTTTTTTCCCTGCACAGAGATTGATGGCTGGTGTATGTGTGGGAAAGAGCAGGCTGGCTAGAGAGAAGTATGCCTGCCTGTGTCAGGGAGCAGGACTTCCAAGCAATCCTGCCTGCATGCTTTGCATGCTCTGCCTTGCTGACTCTCCCTGTGCACTCCCCCTCCCCCCACCTCCCCCCACCTCCCCCCTGCCGAGCACTAGTGACACAAACAACTCTAGAGGTGCAGTGAGGCGGTGAATATAGGCAGATTTGAAGAGAGAGAGAGAGAGAGAGAGAGAGAGAGAAGCAGGAAAAGAAGAAAAACACCCACTAACAGACACGCGCAGACTGTCATAAGCGTGCATGCACACACACACACACACACTCACGTACACACACACACACACACACACACACACACAACAGATGGGGGGTGTGGAGGGGGGTGGAGGGGCATGTTTTTGGCCAGCAGCCTCAGCCAATGGAGCAGCAGGGGTTTGGGGTTTGTCCCAGCCGGTCCCGCCTCCTCCCTCTGTGACAGGCGGCTGAGGGGCGGAGCCAGGCAGGCACAGACAGTGCATGGGAGAACTTAAGGAGCACGCAGCCCCCACTCTCCTCTAATTTCTGTTTATCCCGTCTTCTCCCTTTTCCCTCTCGACTGCGTGGACACACTCTCACCACAGACGCCTGCCATGAAGATCCAGGAGGCTCTCAGTGGCTCGGACCCTGGAGAGGGCTGCGAGGACGTGCCTCGTCTGGACCTCTCCTCCCTCACCGAGGACAACAACTGGGGAGGTGAGTGGGCTTCTCTCTCTCTCTCTCTCCCTCTCTTTTCTCTTTCTCTCTCTCCCATTCCTGCATTCTTCCTGTCTGCCTCTCCCCGTGCTCCGTGGTGTGGGTTTGTAAGCACATGGGGGGCAGCTGCGAGGCTGCTTGCTCCATGGACTTGAGCTGTTGCTCCATGCAAGGGAGAGGGAAGCACAGAAGCATGCTTCTTTTCAACCAGCCTCTTTTTGTTTTTGCTCCACCGCACACGAGGGATGGTACTGTGTCTGACGGCGTATTGTGTTTTTGAGATCCTCAACCTTAAATGCTGGAATAACAGGAAAATCTGGATTTGTTATGTCAGTTTTTTTTTTTTTTTTTTCCTGTTTATTTTTTTTCTCCTTTGTGAGAGAAACATTTTTGATTGGCCAGCTGTCACTACTGTTTGGAGACTGTTGCATTGTGGAGCTAATGAGATAGCTCAAGCGTGAATAGTCAACAAGTGGACAGGGCTGCGTTTGGAACCTCTCAGCTTGTTGTGTCCAGAGGTGAAACCCACCCTCCCAGACACTGGAAAACATGTTGAGTTTTACTGGGAGGATTTAAAGGGTGGCTCTGAGTTTCATGTGCTTGGTTTCACATTGTTAACTGTTCAGTTGTACAATCAGCCTCTTTACCAACACAGTGTTAATGTTCTCTGTGCTTTAGTTTGATTCTGTTGTAAACAAAAATATAATCAGAAATCCTCCCGTTACTCATTTATTACCAATCCATTTTCCATGGGAAAAAAAGTTTAATGTTTGCTGGGAAAGGATGCAATTAGTGCCTGTGGGATAGAAGAGTAACATTTGTGCCCTGCCTTTGGCACAGAGCCTCAGCCCTTGGCACGGTTATCCATTGGCTGTGATCAGTGGCCGTTTAACCAGAGGGCAGCAGAGAGAGCAGGCGTTGGCTGCTCGTGGTGTTGGATGTAGAGAGTGCTGTGTGTGGTGTGGTGTGGTGTGGAGCCCAGCAGTGGGAGGAGGCGCTGGTCCTGATGGGGCCTGCCGAGTGAGTGGGCGCTCGCTGGGCTGCTCTGCCCTGCCCTCACCTGCGCAGGTACATCCTCCACGCTCGGCGTCTGCCTTTGTCCCTGGGCGCCTGCACATCGGCAGACTTGCACAAACATGCCGGAACCTTCCCCGTGACCTTGGTAACGCGAATCTAGCCAAAGCAAAGTGTGTCTTGTCTCTGTGTGTTTGTGTAGCACTCTGTAGGAAGGCGGGTGGAGGTATGCCTTGTCTTTTTTTAAAGTGACACAATTTCTCAACTTGGCAGTCGTGGTCTGGCAGCGCAGATGTGCCTTTATCACTTCATCTCTATCACCACCTGTCTTTTTACACACACACACACACACACACCCTTCTGCTCCCATCAGAGGCTCAGCCCTCAGTTGGCACCTTCAAGGGCTGTCTGTTGCCTGTTTGGTGAAGCCCATAAATCCCAGACATCCCTATGCCCCATCACAGACTAGCTCCCTCTAGTGGTCAGAGCGGTACAACGCTTTCCACCACGACCCTATGGCACACAGAAATGAGGGCTTCATTAAATAATCACAAATGCTTTCTGCTCCCCTGCACCACATGGAAAGATCTCCCTAGCAACTCACCTGGGAGCTGGGAGTGCATTTCCTTGCTTGTGGTTCGTGTGCCCTCACGCATGCAGAGTTGATGATAAGGAGCTGGATCTCACATGTCCCTGTTGCCAAATGAGAGGATTGTCTCCAAAGGTGTCTCGCTACCTTCCCGGGAAAATCAATTTGGTAGTCGTAATCCTGTAATCAAGCCCCTAAGATATCTCTGTCAATACGTGTAAGCTCTTGTGGCTCAATGTTCCCTGCTGCTGCGCTCATGGCTTTAACTGGCTCTCAGCGGTCTCAAAGGTTGGCAGTGGCTGCCTTTGATAGTCTTCTGTGGTATTTGACAGTTTTGAGTGATACTCTGCACAGAGTCCTCCACTCTTTGGATTGGGCGAGGTGGTAGGTGTTCCGCTGGCATCTTGTGTGTGTGTGTGTTGCTCGCGCGCACATCTTCTCACCAGATCCAGACCAGTGATGGGCCCGACGGGCCCCGCTGAGATGCCATGTCCTTAAAGCAGTGGTGAGGATGGAGCAAAACAAGCCATCACGTGTAAATCATTACTCCTCCACACAGTTCATTATGAGAATACTGAAGTGTGCATGTTTGTGTGTGTGTGTGTGTGTGTGTGTGTGTGTGTGTGTGTGTGTGTGTGTGTGTGTGTGAGTGTGAGAAGAGGTTAGATGAGGGACCTTTGCCCCAGTGGTGGTGCAGCCAAAGCTGTTTCTCAAGAGCAGCGACAGGTGCCCATGCCAGCGCACTGCAGTGCAGAGCTCTGCTGTCCTCCCTGCTGCCAGGCAGACGGGCACCCGCGGCTCCGTGCCACAGACTTACACCTCTCTTTCACCCTTCCCTCTCTTCCCTTCCTCTCTCACTCTCTTTCCTGTCCTTTTATTTCATCTTCTTGTCTTTTGTTCTGTCCTCATAGATGCTCATCTTGTTTTTCTCTCTCTCCTTTTCTTCCCCCCTTTTGTTTTCTCCACCTTCTGCTAGATTCGCCGTTCTTTAGCGCTCCTTTCCTTGATTTCAAAAGCTTCTTCCAGCAGTGTTACTATGAGGGTAAGTGGCTGTTCTAGAGGGCTGTTAGCTGCGTGAATGCCGCCCCCCCCCCCCCCCCTCCCTTCCCCATGACATTTCATTCTGCACGGCAACATCATAAAGCATGGCGCTCTGTCACGTTACAGACCCAAATTAAATACACTGGCAACCTTTTGCTTTCCAAAGGCTGGGCAGAATGATGGCCCCTTTATGGAGTGTTGCTATAGAGCAACAGACTGGCCTTCATTAAAAGAGGCCCTGCCTCCCCGCTAGGGTGGCATTTTACCGCCAATACGCCTGCCTCCACTGTGGAGTCTGTACCCATTAGCAGGACTTATGCTTTGCATGTTGAATGAGTGGTTAGCGCGTAGCCGCCTGTACCCAACATGCCTGGACATGTGCCTTGGTAATGGCCCTGACGCCTCTGAGAGGCCTGGCTCCTGATCGCTGCGCTGCGCTGTCAGCCTCCCCATACGTATTCCTCCCGGCCAGCCACGCCCTCTGCCTGCAGGGAGCCCAGCGTGCTGGTGACGTGTGGGCCGAGTGCAGGGGCCGCCGCGCTGAGCTTCACGTGGCTGTGGTCTCGGACCGCCCGGGACAGGCCTCTCATCCTCAGCTTGGGTGCCTGCTACGTGCCGCAGAGCACCATGCAGCGCTAGAGGGACGGAGCACAAACAACAAGTTGACCACGGCACAGAGCAGCGTTGTCACGCTAGCTAGCTCCAGCTCCACCATAGCCTTTCCCCCTAGTGTTGCTCTGCAGGCCCTAGTGTTGCTCCAGCTCCACCATAGCCTTTCCCCCTAGTGTTGCTCTGCAGGCCCTAGTGTTGCTCCAGCTCCACCATAGCCTTTCCCCCTAGTGTTGCTCTGCAGGCCCTAGTGTTGCTCCAGCTCCACCATAGCCTTTCCCCCTAGTGTTGCTCTGCAGGCCCTAGTGTTGCTCCAGCTCCACCATAGCCTTTCCCCCTAGTGTTGCTCTGCAGGCCCTAGTGTTGCTCCAGCTCCACCATAGCCTTTCCCCCTAGTGTTGCTCTGCAGGCCCTAGTGTTGCTCCAGCTCCACCATAGCCTTCCACCCTAGTGTTGCTGCCCCTACTGTTGTTGCCCCTCCACCATAACCTTTCCCCCCAGTGTTGCTCTGCAGGCCCTACTGTTGCTGCCCCTCTACCATAGCCTTTCCCCCTAGTGTTGCTCTGCAGGCCCTACTGTTGCTACTCTCTCCCTCTAGGCCTCCCCTCTTGTGACTGGTCCAGTGAGCTAGTCATATAATGCACAAAGCACACAGTACACTAAATGAACAGTAAGGCAGCTGTCTGAGCCTCCCCCCTCCCCCTTAGATAACTGTCTTTGTGTGGGCTAACCCGTGTAAGACCTCTCCTCCGGACACTCCCCCATCACCCCATCATCCAGTGGCAGATGCAACCCCCCCCCCTAGGCTAGAGGAACATCTGTCAAGGCCCGTGGAAATGTACTCCCTGTCGCGGCCTTGTTGGAGGCTCTTGTGACAGGTGTGGCGGGAAGGGATATTCTGATATGAGGCTTCACTGTGACCAGAAAGGGTTAGCCAAGTAGAAGGAGTACGGTAACCGTGAGATAGCATCACAGTAGCAAAACATTACACTCAAAAAGTAATAAATATATCACACACACACACACAAACATGTACACGTGGAGTGGTTGGCTGTGTATACACCAGAGTCAGCAGCAGCAGCTAGTGTTTGCTCTGCCCCTCTCCCTGGGCACGGTGGCCTTGCAGTATCAGTGGCCAGCTCTCTGTTCCCGCCCGGGCACCAGATAAAGATGTTTGCTTTGACTGAGTGGACGGACAGCCATGCCAAGTTCCACAGTCCACGCCTGGGCCTCGCGTGTGTGTGTGTTTGCCCACCACCGCGCCCTCTGCCGTGCCACACTCGCCCCTGGCGTCTAAGTGCTGCTCCGTCATGCTTGAGGATGATGTGCACAGCATCGGTAGAGTGGAGCACCCATCTCACTGGAGCACATCTGAGCCACTCGCATCTGAGCGTTGGTGGGCCTGGAGATAACAACAGAGTTCATGCACGTCAGCCCTGTTGCAATAGAGTGCCTTCTCCCTTCCCATTTAGTTTGTTTGCTCAGCCTTCAAGTGACCTAGATGCAGATTGCAGTAGTGCCTTTTAAACTCAGCATGAGGTGTAATGTGTGTGTGTGTGTGTGTGTGTGTGTGTGTGTGCAGACCCAGTGCCAGCATACTCGTCCTGGCAGAGGGAAAGCATGGACCGTGAGGAGGCTCGTCTCTCGCCCCACGCTGGAGGCAGACTTATCCGACAGCTCCTGGAGGAGGACAGCGACCCCATGGTCTCGCCGCGCTTCTACGCCTACGGACACTGCCAGCAGTACCTGGACGACACCGAGGTGCCCCCCTCGCCTCCCAACGCACATTCCTTTGTCAGGTGAGTGGAGAGGAGTGCTGGATGGACGACGTGCTGGAATTTAGGGATGATCTGTGTGATTTAGTGGGGAGATCAGAGTCTGGATCTCTCCGTGAGCACCAGGAGATAGCTGGAATTCACCAGTCTTATTTATCGGTCTTTCTATTTTGAACCTACTAGTCGGAGGAGAAGTTCATCTCTTGGCTCGTGCGATGATGACCGTGAAGAGTTGACCTCAGCTCAGCTTTCAAAAAAGATTCACAGCCTGAGAAGGAAGATTCGCAAATTCGAGGAGAGGTTTGAAGACGAACGCAAATACAGGGTGAGCCAAATATTTTCAACTGTGAACAGATTACAAAATGGCTGCCACTGTGTAATGTGGGCAAGGTGATGTTAATTGTTATTAATTCTACTTTGTTGTTTTCTCCCACAGCCCTCTCATGGTGACAAAGCTGGCACCCCTGAAGTACTGAGATGGATGAATGAGCTGGCCAAGCTGAGCAAAGACCTGAAAGGTAAAAGCCTGAAGAGAGCCCAGAAAGCAGCCAAAGAGGAAGGGGAAAACGATTAGCATTATTAGAGTGATTAGCATGTGGTAAACCACGCTAATCCAACTCTCATGACATTTGTTCAACCACCAAATCAACACGGCTGTATGAGACGTCATTGTTATCAGTCTAATTCCTCATTCATAAAAAAGAGAAAATCGGGAGGGTGCATTAGGGAAAGTCGCACCACCAGGGACTAAATCCAACTTGTTTTTTTTTTTTTTTTCTCTCTCTCTCTCTCTCCTTTCCTGACGTCTTCCCGAGCGTGTGAAAATAAATGGGGTTTGTTTATTGTTTCCTCTTCTTGGTCCGTCAGAGCACAAGCTGATGAAGTCGGAGGAGGACCTGACGCCCCTCCCGCGCCAGCGCAGCAACACGCTGCCCAAGAGCTTCGGCTCCCAGCTGGAGAAGAAGCCCAGCGAGGCCAAGGCCCCCAAGCCGCCCGTGGAGACCACGCTGGAGACGGTGATGGCCAAGCTGGAGGAGAAGCGGCTGGAGGTCAGCCGTCCAGAGGACATCAAGGTACGCTCACCACAAACATCTACCGCACAGTCCCACTCGTATCTTCTCCACCAGCCATAGTGTTTATCTTGAGATAAGAGTGCCCAAGAGTGCTTACTGGAGCAGAAGCTCATGAATTAGGTGCCCAGTGGTAAACAAAGCATCCTTGTGTCTGTGTGACTGTACAGGACATGACTCGTGAACAGATTGCTGCAGAGAAAGTGGCCCTCCAGAAAGCCCTGCTCTACTACGAGAGCATCCATGGGAGACCGGTGAGTGTGTATGAGTGTGTGTGTGTGTGTGTGTGTCTGTGTGTGTGTGTATGTGCAGTATTACTGTCTGCATTATCCAAGATACATCCCCCCGCAGTTAAGTAGGCGCCTGTCATTCGCTGCTCTCCCTTTTTCGCCGAGTGCATTAAAGTCAGCCTCGCGCCCAGCGTGACCCAGTTTAGTGTTGGCGGGCCGAGTGATCCCACGGAGTTGGCTGTCTGAGGGGGTGAGGGATCGTGTCTGTTTGGGATTCCACACCCACTCTCCCCGCTGGGAGCCTCAGCCAGCGGCCCCAATTCTGTCATGAGGTCTCCACATAGCTTAGCTTAGCCTCTCCGCATAGCTGCTGTCTTTACTCTCCCTGCTGCAGGGCTTACATAGCTAGCATTGTCTCACGTGTTTGTTTTGGTTTTTTTGTTTGTCAAGTGTTTAAGAGCGGCCTGCCTAAAATGAATTTAAGAGCTGTAAACAAACACCGCGGTGGACTGGACAACAGCACCGTTGCCATGGCGATTTCTAGCAGAGCTTGGAACCCAGTGAAGTCTTATGGCATTGAGTCTAATTGAAATAATTGCTGCCATCAAGTCCAGTCCACGGTGGTTCCGAACCCTCGTGAAAAAAGATCAGCACAAGGGCCCGTGCCCAGTGGGTGACCTCTGTTGGGGACAGAATGTTCAGGGGGGGGGCAGTTTTAACCGCACGTGCCTCACGAGATCTCTGTGGACCGGATGGAGGGAATGTAGGTCAGGCTGTCATCTTGCACCATATTAGTATAGTAGAGAGGTACACTAGATCCATCAAGACAGCTGTAATTTAATGAAGCTCTCTCTCTCCCCCCGCCCCCCTTCCGTCTTTAACTTCAGGTTACCAAGAGTGAGAGGCAGATCATGAAGCCCCTGTATGACAGATACCGCCTTGTCAAGCAGATCTTGTGCAGAGCATCCACCATTCCTGTAATTGTGAGTATAAACCTTCTCGCCTCTTACTTGTTCTTTCCACCAGCCCCAGCCGAGCCATTGTTTGAAATATTGATGTAGCCAGGGCTAATATGGTAACAGTGCGAGAGACTGGCATCAGTTCACCGCACTGCACTCCTGCAAAATGAATGAGCTCATGCTGTTAGCAGAGCAGAAATGTGGTTCTGAGTCATTACTAGCCACCGTGGTAGCAAGTCATCATTGGCCAGAGCTAGCACCAGTTTCAGCCCAGGTGTTAGCATTAGCCACAGTAGCCCTGGCCCTGGTGCACCATGGTCCTTTGTAGAGTCACTAAACCCCGGCTTTAGCTGGCTCAGTGGATCCTCTGGTCTTAAAAGGATCAGGGGTGACACGAAAGGGTCAGATCACTCAGCACAGGAGTCTTTGGACAGCACACCCACTCACAGAGACGGAGAGAATATGGCCTAAAAGATAACATTTTAAAAAGAGGTCACATGGCCATCCTGTCCAGGGACAACAATGCCTCTTAAGATACATAAATCCTACTTTCCACATAGTGGAATCAGTACTCTCAAGTCTTGTGTCCTTCATATCAGCTGACAATATTAAAATGTTTGTATTATATTATCTGGATTTTTATTATATAATCCGTAAGCTTCACACTTGATATATATTTATTATATAATACTTAAATCCCTATTATATAAATTGGAACACTGACTTGTACTTCAGAGAGCAGATTGTGTACTTGGTCTCATGCACAGTGAAGTTGTCACTAATAGTAGTGACAGTAGATCTGCACAGTGAAGTTGTCACTCATAGTAGTGACAGTAAATCTGCAAAGCTGCAGTCCCTAAATGCCCTGTCCTCTGTCAAAGAACCGGGCAGCCTACATTGTGGAGGAGTGACATCACCCTCTCTGTTATGATCAACCGCGGGACTGGTTTTAAGCCAGCTCTTTGCTCCAGGCCATAGCATCACCATCACTGACTGATGACTGATGGTGTCTAAATGATTTGGAGTCAGTGGGGGCGTGTGCTCAGGTGGTTAGGCTCCGTGCTCAGATGAGACTGTACTGCACTGCGCTGCGATGAGTCAGTGCCGCGGTGGTAACCTGGTTGTTAATTGACATCTATAACAGGGCTCCCCTTCCAGCAAGCGCAGAGGTCCTCTGCTGCAGCCCATTATTGAGGGCGTACCAGCGCTGTTCTTCGATGACATCAAGGTGAAGAGCGACGGCAGCTCGACAGCTTGAATCACGCCTCTCCTGCAACCCCCCCCCCATCCTACTCATGACCCCCCCCCCCCCCCCCCACCACCACCACCCTACTCATGACCTCCCCCACCCTCCCAAATCCCTCCAGAAAACATGATTGCTGTTCAAGCCTGTTCAAATCTGTGTGCCCAATCACTAGTCGCACAGCCGCATGTGTGACTTGTTGGCCTTGATTGACTAATGCAGCAGGACATGTCGGATCAAACCGACAGGGCAAAGAGCCAGCACAGGGCCGAGCAGTAGGGACGTTTGCTTGTGTGTGGTATGTGAAGCTATCCCATTGGACCATGCATCAGATCACACCCAATGCATACTACACATGTTCCAGTGGCCCAGACTGCCCTAACAGCACCTTGACGCTTCCCTGAGCATAGCAACAGGGCATGAACTCTCTTAACATGGTTCCATCATAGCAGTCTCCAATCAACAGCTGGCAAAGTGAATCACTCAATGGCCTTTCCTCTAGAGCATTTTATTTCTGTAGACGCTGTTTGGGTTTTTGTTTTGTTTCTCAGCGAATGTGCAATGGTGACTAACCCAAAACGCCTGATTCTGCAGTGACAGCAAGCTGCCTTGCCTGTAACCTCGCCGCTAGTCACAACTTTCCCCAAACCCCAGACTCTTCATCGCCTCCTCTCTCTCTCTCCCTCTCTCTCTCTCTCTCTCTCTCTCTCTCTCTCTCTCCCTCACTCTGGCCCCGTAGGAGGAGGAGGACGGCTCGGAGGACGACGGCGATTATAAAACCCAGTTCACCGTGACCGTGCGGCCCGAGCTGAGCGTGCTGGGCTTCCTGGAGCAGCTGGACGAGAGCGGAGACACCTTCATCTCGCCCGTGGACGAGCTCTCGCCCTCCAAGAACACCACAGACATGAGGCTCTCCAACCTGCACGCTGCCACTATGTAAGTAACACACAGATTGACTGGAGGGGCAGCCTGTAGCTCTGGCTCAGGTGTACACTGTTGGCCCTGATGTGAGAGAGAGACAGTGCTGATGATGAATACCTCTCCGCCCACCTACTGTACACAGGCCAGAGCTGGTGGAGCACCTGCAAGAGGCCCGCGACGAGAAGAAAAGAATCCGCAAGAACCTCCGGGAGTTTGAGGATCAGTTCTTCAGGCAAAATGGAAGGTGAGTGTTTCCCCTTTGCTTTCGAAAATGGGTGCACAAAGAATTTCTTGGCACAAAAGTCCTCTGTGTCGCAAGACTTTGTAGCTTAGCCAAACTTGCTCTTGAGAGTCAGCCATTTCCTAATGTTGGTCCCTTCCTCCCTTCCTCAATGTGTTCCCATAGAAACGTGCAGAAGGAAGACCGCTCGCCCTTGGCAGTGGAGTACAACGAGTACAAGCACATCAAAGCTAAGCTCAGGCTGCTCGAGGTCCTCATCAGCAAGCGCGACTCCTCCAAGTTCATCTAGAGACGTACGCCAACAACACACAAGCAAACAGGAAGCTGGAGCCCGTGCTCCACCACTCATCCATCCACACAAGTATCCATCCATCCATCCATCCATCCAGCCATCCGGCGCTAACACGTACCCACCAAATTGGACATGTTTTTTCTCTCGTCCTCTCTCCCACACCATCTGTGTCACACATTTGGCCAAAGGGGGAGCCAAGTACGGCGTGACTCAGACCCAACTGAAACTGTTGGTGCCCTGCCCCCCCACCCCACCCCACCCCCCTCTGGAGCTGCCCTGCCAGGCCAGCCACGGTGGCCCAGGCACAGCACACCCCAGCTGGGCCCTGGGGCACTCCCTTGTCGGGCCTCACGGCCCTGGAACTCCGCACCAACAAGCCTCACTTTCCACACCAACAAACCCACAGACCGCGGCTGTCACTCTTTTCCGACCCAAGGTAACCCTCAGAGAAAGAGAGAGAGAGAGAGAAATAAATAAATGAAGATCTCAAGACAGACCAGGAAGAACCTGTGTGGAGGGCTGTTTGCATGCAACTGAACACCATCCTGTCTGTGTTCAGCTGCATCAGTGGGGCATTTCAAGTATTATACACTATTTGTTGCTTTTATTTATTGAAGTACTTCTATCTCATGTGAGTGTTTATGTTAAATGTTGCAGTTGTTCATCTGATCAAACTCTAAATGGGTTTAGGTAACATCCGTGAGAAAGTCTTACACATTTTGATGTGGGGATATTTGTGACAAGATTTCTTTTTGTCTTTATTATGTGATCAAAAAATATGGTGAGAGTAATTTTGATAAATTGTTGAAGGGAGTCTTTCTTTGTACATACAATTTTAACATCAAACTGCAATCTGCCTACAAATCCTTTTGAGAACTATTTGGGCATTTTGCAGGACAACATGTTGAGTCCTCTGACTTGTTTTTATTTGCTCATTGACTTGTGATTCGTGCCATATTGAAGAAAATGGTTCTGTTCGACTTTTTTTTTAAATGTCAACTAGAAACACTTTTTTTTGTACTCACTTGTATTTCATGTCAGAGTTTTGTAATGTTAACTTCTTGATTGAGTCTGTTTAGATAGAATCAATATTAACCACAACACAGATAGTTTTTTACTGTTTTGAGTTTTCTACTGTTAACAGAGGTGTGAAATCAGCATATTTGGATGTTTTTAAATACCATTATAAGACGAATATGTGCAGAATGATAATCCAAGCTAATACGGTCATCTATTATTGTAGATATGCATTTTGCTTGTACTCACTTCTTTAGCATATATATTTTTTTCTTCCAACTGCAAGATAAGCTCCCAAGTCTCACACTGGTTGTCAGACCTTTGTTGTTGCTGTTCTTAGACGACTCCAGCTCTCACGACCCCAATGATCAAACGGTTGCCATGATATGCATGGGGCAATCTCAATTCTCAAAGAATTCCTGACTGACTGTACTTGCCTATTTCTGTCCGATGGACATGGGGCTAGGCCAGCGTTTCCGGGCCTAAGTAGGCATGTACCCGAGGCTGTCCCCGTTTCTCTCCAGAATGGACGCTTCCAGTGTGACCTTCGTTTTTACTGAATGTAAACACTGATGGAAATAACTGATATGGGTGTGTACATTTTAGTACATGATTGTATTTTGTACATATTATATAAAGCCAAACCTATTTTTACTGATGAAATTCAGTGTGTGGATATCATTTGTGTGTAGGTGTGTGTGTGTGTGTGTGTGTGTGAGTGAGTGAGTGTCCTGGAATAGAATACTGTGTATGAGACATTACGACAAAGCACTAAGCCTGTATCATGGATGTGTGCCATTAGCTTAATAACCAAAATGGAGACCAAAAATTGAGGTGAAATTAATATTTTATTTGCTTTGGAAAAAAATAGATAAAGAAAATAATGTCTTTAATTTGAAAGGTAAAAAAGTAAATATACTAAAATAATCCGATAATAGCCACACAGAAGCCCTTGTTTGCATACATTGGAGGGAGATTATTATTGTTTAATTTTCAGAAACCGTCTCTTTTTAATAATGGATTACTAAATCCCTCAGATGGAGCTGAACGTGTACAGTATTGGGGGTTCAACCCGAATCTCCTAGACCTTACACCAGTACATTTCACACCAGCTCAATAGCGCTGTGTTTACGCATCTGTACAAAAATGTTTATGGTGGAACAGAACGGAACAGAACAGAACAAGAGACCATCACTTCAATCAGCTGTCCTCAAAGGGAAGAGAGAATCCGTCAAGCTTTCAAACCACACAGAATTATTTTAGA
The DNA here is from genome assembly GCF_963854185.1 of Sardina pilchardus. Taxonomy (NCBI): domain Eukaryota; kingdom Metazoa; phylum Chordata; class Actinopteri; order Clupeiformes; family Clupeidae; genus Sardina; species Sardina pilchardus. The sequence goes on along the minus strand of NC_084995.1, from coordinate 24,677,130 downwards.
AATCAGAATTTCATGGTGAAGTTATTTGATAAATGGGACAGAGTGGGAACAGTTATGAACGATCACATATCGCTAAGGAAAAAAAAACAACTTGACTAGAAAGGGTAATAGTCACAGATGCACCACATATCATACTTCAGCGAGAATGCGAGAGGTGCTTATAAACTTATGGTGGCAGCCTCGAAGACTCCAGCTGCAGTTATCACTGCATGACCGAGTGTTATTGCTATAGCTTTTTAAGGTAATTTCTTTTCCAAACAATTTCTTTTCAAACTCAAGGGCTTGTGGTTCCTGCCTGTGTGGCTACGGCATACATTCCTTTTGGAGACTCCTCTCTCGGGGTCAGTGCCACCGCAAAGAGCGTCCTGAAGGATGTGAGAGGAGTTTCATGTGTCAGACAAACTTAATCAAACATCAACTCATGCTCTTCCACATCCAGCTGTGTTGAATTTCAAAGTGGTCACTACCTGTGCTCAGGAGTCAGGACTGTTGTGGTGCATTAAAATATATATATACATATATATATATATATATATCTTTATTTATTTATGTATACGTTTTTGGATTCCGTTAATAATTTGGATTTGTTTAATATACAACATCATACGAGCAGGCTGAGCTTTCACTCCCAACAACACGCTTGCATGCACACTTATTACAAAGTACAAAATTAAAGACACTAGGCTTCTTTCCCCCCAAATCACCATAAAGTAGGTTTTCCAGTGGCTCATTGTATTGAAGGCAAAAAGGCTGCGAAATGCAAACTGGGGATGCGCTGAACTCATTAATCCCCCCCCGCCCACCCCAACAGCCGGCACAACTGCTCTGCCAAACACAGGAAGAACAAACACGATTAAAAACAGCAGCCTGGGCTCTAGGTCTCGGCCCCTCAGAACGCCAGCCTGGTGCCATTGGCTAATGGACTGCTCTGCATCGTGGTCATGTGCAATCTGTGCTGTCTGTGCTGCTTCAGCCTGGAGCAGCTTGCTGCACTAATGGCAGACACGATGTCCGAGGAACACTGATCTGAGGTCAGGGGTTACAGTGGGAGGGCATTCTGGGGCAGCTCTGTGAAACCCAGCTGAAGCAATTCATCAGCAATTTTAGCATCATCATCGGTGCCTAGATCCTCCCAGGCCTACCCACCCTTTCAACTGACGCACACTGCCCCTATCCACAGAAAACAAGGAAAACAAACATGACATCATGAAGCTCAATAAATTAGCTGGTAAGACCATTTGTGGAAAAACAAACCCCAAAGGTTAGTATCCAAACCCTCCATTTTTATTTACAATGTATATAAGAGTCAGGATTGGAAGGGGTTGTGAAACATATCCTATTTCTTTATCTGAGATGACAAACACCCACAGGGAGGAAAAAATAAAATGAAATTTTGATCTATAAAACACAAAAGAAGTGCTGTATTAATAATAATAATAATAATAATAATAATAATAAGTATGTGCATCTCAATCATATGTAAATTAAAGCTCGTAAAAAATACCAAAAATAATCACTTTTCCTCAGTATTCTCTGTAGGTGCTTAGCCAAGGTTGCCACCTCTAACTCTGTCTATATGGTCCACAGGTTCCCACACCTCAGTCCCACCCACCACAGCCCTCTGCCTTGGCGCTGTTGGTTAAAGTGCAGCATTAGTGACATAGCAGGGATGCTTGGGCCCCTCTCCGCCTGCATGCCACCAGGAACAGGCCTCCTCAGCGCTCACGCCACCCCAGCCTCGGGCCTCTCCTCCAGGGCGTCTGGAGCGAGGAGGGGGCCCAGGTGGTCACACCAGGCTGAAGCCCTCGTACTGCTCCACGGCCTGCGTGAGGCGGCGGCACAGCGTCTCTTTGGTGCGGTAGCACGGCATGTCCAGTAGGTTGTAGCAGGTGTGGGCCACGGGCAGGTAGTGCTCCTCGGCCGAGGTCGACTGGATGACGATGTGCAGGCTGCCCATGCCGTGGATGGGGATGCGATCGCTGCCCGTCAGGAACACTGCGGCAGGAGAGAGACCACAGAGACACCTTCAATCCATCACCTTTAACCTTTCTGTGTTCAATGTGAAAGGCTAGGAGAACTCTACTGGCTGGCTCGCCAAAATGAGAGGACTGCTGATCTGAGTAACTGATCTGCTACCAGTCTGATAGATTCTGGATGTAAGTATTAGGTATGTCACCAGAGCCCTTAGCAGAGGCCCTGAAAGAGACCCCTTCAGAAGACTCCGGCTTTCAAGGGGAAGTTTGTGGTGACCGTGGGAAGGTAACACTCTGTTCCCACAGGCAGACACTGTGCCGTGAATGTAAAAGGTTCAAAATAATGTTTACGTCAACAAAAGTTGACAGATAAAATCTCATTAATTGAGCACTTGATGCTTCCTAAGGTAACGTTTGTACAAACTTTCAGATTTCAGCATCCTCAATTGCAGTGAAAGAATCAGGTCTGCAACTATCGCTGGCCATCGTCAGAAGTAGCATGTTGAGAACTATGTGGAGGACCTCTGCCCAGAACTCCTGACACCATTCTGTAACTTCACAGCAAAAGAGCCATAAATCTGGCAGCCGGTCATGCATGGAACCGCACTTACGTAAGAACTGCTTTTTCTTCTCCAGTGGAAACTCGTGGAACACCTCCCAGAACATGCGCATGGTCGGGTGGGACGCGGAGTACTCGCCCTTATACACAGCGTTCTGGGAAAACAAGAGGAGAGATGAGGAGATTAAAGCGTGGCGTTGGGGATGGATACCAGGGTGTGGCTCAGGCTCACACTCAATGAGAATGTGGGCTACTGTAGGACACTGCCACTCCTCTAGACTGGAGGAGACTCGTGGGATCTCTAGCACTAGTGTGTGAACGACAAGAGTGTGTATATGTGTGTGTGTGTATGTGTGTGTGCGTGTGTATCCTTCTGTTTTTATGTGAGAGGATTTAAGTGGCTGGCAAGAGTGTCCATGATGAATGGTCTGGTCTGGTTGAGCCCTGATGAATGTGTTAGGGGGTGTGTGTTTGTGTCTCTGCCTGTGACTTCCAACATTCAGTACAGTGCTGTGAAAAAAAAAAAGAAAAAACACGAAGGGGGAAAAAAATATTTCCCTGGAAAAGCTAACAGAAAACTCACAGCAGCCTCCTTCCCTTACGCAACACGGGGGCTCGTCCGTGCTGCGCTGGAGCGCTAGGCTACACGCCTGACTGCACGTCCCCATGGCGGAGGGGAAGGTGGGGTGGGGCGGCCCCCTGCCCGAGCATCCCTCTCTGGTTACCCCCCCCCCCTCTCCAGCCCACACCAGCCCAATCTCAGACCACCCTCCTCAACCAACAGCTCTTCAACAACAACATCAACATCATCAACAACAACAACAACGACAACAACAACAACAGCAACAACACCACCACCACCACCACCACCCAGTGCTAACGCTAGTCTCAGGTTTCTCTTGTTATTCTTTGTGTCTGTGGTCACAGAAACCCACGACTGCCGTTGCCATGACAACACCACGGGGCCGGGGGAGGAGAGTAGCCATGGTGAAGAAGCGCGCACTCATTCGTCCACGCTCGTAAAAGAGATAAAACTTTACGAGGAGAGTGTGTGTTGTTCATGCCTACTTGTTGTATGTGTGTTAAGTGTGTGTTCTATTTAATGGCTTGTGTAGCAATCACTGGAGCAAGAAGGCAGTGAATGTCATCACTGGAGCCATTTACTAAAATATATGATCTAGAGACAGTAAAACACACACTTATACACAGTCATAACCATATCTTATGGACAAGATGTGTGTCACAACAACCACAGATAAGATTGGATTTGGACTCAGAGCTCTGACTATAACCTTGGTGAAGGAGAAGAGCTCTCACAGGGAAACGGGCACTTTCCAACAATCCTGGACTACTGTATGTGTCTCTCCATTCATCAGCGTGTGCACACGTGGCTGGGATATGTTGGGCCGTTGTGTTGGAATATGTTTCTGAACTGGCACTGGAAGAGTGTGTGTGTGTGTGTGTGTGTGTGTGTGTGTCTGCTTACGTTCTCCATCTCCTCCCAGTTGTAGTTGCAGTTGCCCACCACCATGGCCATGAGCTCGCAGGGCTGGAACAGGGAGAGGATCTTCCCCCCACACACCTTCAGGAAGCCGCTGGAGAAGGCCGCGTACAGCTCCTGCACCGAGTCCACAAACACGTAGCGCAGGTACGCCGACACAAACTCCATCCTGCAGGGACACACACACACACACGCGCACACGCGCACACGCACAACAGCAGACATTAAGTGTGGAGTTATTGCTAGCGAATATTGGCCACATGGCGCTAAACTTGAGGTGTAGCTAATGCCAAAAAGGCCACACACATCCATGTGAACGCAAGGTCTCCGAGTGGGGGCCCGTACTCAAACACACATACACACACACACACACACACACACGCACACACACACACGCACACACTCTCACGTCTCTGCTCTCATATCTCGCCACTCTAAGATAACATATCTGGCTCAGAGAGCATGCGCTGCTTGCCTGAGAGGTTTGTATCGCTACCATCCACGTAATGGAGAAATGACTGCCACAGGCAAGAACACACACATAAAGTGTAGTGCAGGTGTGTGTGTGTGTGTGTGTGTGTGTGTGTGTGTGTGTGTGTGTATATGCACTCTGGTGCATTGTAAATAACTGTATACCCGTATGCGTGTTAACATCAAGTGCATTATTCTGGGAGGGCGATCTGGTACATGAGAGATTGTGCTGGATCAGGAGTTCTGTTTCTCCACACACACACACACACACACGCACACATGCAAGAGGTCTCCGTCTTCCCGACAGGGCTCGGAGATTGGATGCAGACTGACTAGCGGGCAGTCTGTCCCCCTGCGTGCCAGTGCTCTTTGCTGGGCAGACAGCGAGAGGATGACGACGCGAGATAGCCCTCTAACTCCGCCCACTCACTCACTCTTATCAGGTCATGTGCAAACAGCCCTCACAGGCAGGTGACGAGCTCCAGACGTCCACTTGTGCACACAGCATGTGACCTCACACCAAGCAACTTAATCCACACACACACACACACACGCGCGCACACGCACACACACACTGCTGTAAAGTGTATTAGAATTGATAATCTGGCCTTGTCTTAAAGACTTGTAATCTCTTCAACAAATCAGTCAAGTCCATGTCTAGCAGCAATGCACAGTGCAAGTGCTGGAGCAAATGGGCGTGTCCATGTGTGTGTGTGTGTGTGTGTGTGTAACGAAGGAAGGAAGAAAAGAGCCACTGCAATTTTTTATGATGTCATCCTACAGTTGCTGAGTGATATTCGAATGAGTTGACCGTCATATTATTCAAATTTGTAGTGGTCTCTTAATTTTGAATATGACGGTCAAACTAATTTGAATGTCACTCCGTAACCATAGGATGACATCAGAAAGAGTAGTCAGTGGTCTCTTCATTTTCCCACAGCTATGGACAAATAGACAGATACACACATACAGAGAGAGAGAGCGCGCGAGAGAGAGACAGAGAAAAAGGGAGGAGAAAGGGAGAAAGAGAAAGAGAGAGAGAGAGAGAGAGAGAGAGAGAGAGAGAGAGAGAGAGAGAGAGAGGAGGGAGAGAGAGAGGGAGGGAGGGACGTGATGAAGGCTCATTGTGCACAAGATGGCTGGCCACCTGGCTGGCCCCTACAGCTGGGAGAGCCAGTTGTGAGATGGACGACACAAGTCCATCTCCACTCCTTCCCTCTAATCTATTCTCTCATGCTCACACATGCTTGCTTTTTGCTCTCCACAAATTGAAACATGCAAAACACAAAATCATCCATCTGTTTATTAAATTAAAATGATGACAAATTGGCAGGAAGACACATACACAGAGAAGGAGGGAGGTAGAGACAGACATGGAGAGGAAAAGGAGAGGGAGGGAGAGAGGAGGGAGAGAGGAGGGAGAGAGAGAGAGAGAGCGAGAGCGACTCTCTCCCTCATGTCTGCTGTGATGCCCCTGAGGATTTGGCCATGGAACCAAATGGAATGAAAATGAATAATGCGCTTGGTGTGGATTTGTGTGTAAGTGTGTGTGCCTTTGTGATCCAGGGTGTGTGTGTGTGTGAGTGTGTGTGTGTGTGTGTGTGTGTGTGTGTGTGTGTGTGTGTGTGTGTGTGTGTTGTGGACATGTAAATAGCATCATGTGTGTATACATTTATTATTGGTATTTATGGTTGGTATGAGAGATAGACAGAGACAGACAGAGAGAGGGCGAAAGAGGGGAGAAAGAGAGGAGAGAGAGTGTGTTTATGTGTGTGTGTGCGTGTGCATGTTTGTGTGTAAGCTTTTTTTGGATGGAGCTTTGAAGGTCCCATCTGTTCAGGCTGTCCCAGACACGGCCGTACAGCACAGGGAACACACACACACACACACACATACATACACATACTCTCTCTCACACACATACTCTCTCTCTCTCACACACACACACACACACACACACACAAATATATTTCTGCCTGTGCTTCATGCAATCACTTTCTGTCCTCCATAAATCCATCAGAGACAGATTTTCGAATGCAGGGCAAAAGATGGGAACACAGTGTTTTCTCTTTTTTCCCCCATCATGACAACTCTGCTATCTGGGCCATGTTTATCTCTGCTGCATGTTCTAGTCAGTAGTGTTTCTGTGCCCGTGTCCACACACCTGTTCGTCCTGTCCACCGTGATGCCCTCTCCTCCTGGGATCAACTCTTTGACCTCCGTCAGCCCATAATACTCTCTGGTGATCTGGTGAGAGAGGGAGGGAGAGAGAGAGAGAGAGAGATAGAGAGGGAGAGAGGGAGAGAGAGAGAGAGCGAGAGAGAGAGAGAGAGGGAGGAAGAGAAAGAAAGGGAGAGAGAAAGGGGGAGAGGGAATGTAAGTCAGTGAGTTAGTACACCACTATCTAAGCCTTATCATTCCCCGACTGGGCTTCTCTGCTGACCTGACCTGAGATGAGCCAAACTTGGGCATCAGCCTTGATTGGACGTCAGCACCTTAAGCACCATCTCAATTTCCATAAGTACGTCAAGGCATACTGGCATAATGACTTCAGTTGCTGTGCCATATGGCAGGCATGATTAGGAGTTCTGACTGCTACTGGTAAAATTATGATTATGATTATGAGTTCTGACTGTTACTGGTAGGCTACTGGTAAAATCCAATACAAATGATTGTGGCACTGGAGGCATTCATGTTATTTCCTTCTCCACACGGTGGCTGCCTTGCAGAGATGCACCTACTGTAGGAAACAGAGCCGTGGCAGCCGTCTCCCAACTGTTGCATGGTCAAGTTCAATCTTCATTAAGCACCCACACACCTTTACATGCACAAAGCCCCCGTCTCTGCCAACAGATCACCGCTCGGCATGCCAACCAGGTGGCAGGACAGAAAGGCCTGCTAATGGATTAATGACGAGCTTAGGTGGCATCCTCACACCAGAGTGCCGGGCCTAGTTGGGCTGAGCCGCCCTCATGCTGTGGCTGAAAGCCAAATGAGTCAACACTAACGGGAATGAAGACGTGCACTTCAACAAGAATTCATAGAGGCCCACAGCTGGGGGGACTGAGAGTAAAAAGCTGACTGATGAAATATGCATGCATGGGGGAGGGCAATCTGGAGGCTTTTCCTGGAGTTGGTTATTTCACAACTGGTGAAATATGACTCCGCCGTTTTCCTGTACAAGTGAACGCACATCTAGACAACTTCGAAGCACACTTTGCAATGCCAACTGTCTGCTGAGTCCTGTTGGGTCACTATCCAATGGCCGCCCACGATCAACTAGCACAATTAGCCATCAGCTGCTAGCACAATATGGGTGCAAATAAACCAAACACAAACAAAGACGTAAACAACGAAATGTCCCCACTATCCTTGCTCAGTGTGTAATATATCTACTTCTAATCCAGACTAGGTTTGATAACAAGTTGCAAATGCCAATGCCATTATTAGTCTTGAGTCTTTTGCTTGTGGGAGAGAGAAAGAGACAGGTGAAATTGTGCTAACTGCCAGGATTGTATGTCCTTCCAGGAACATCTGATGAATACACTACATTTTTAGCAACAACTAGCCAAGCTTAAACAGCACATTTAGAGCAACCCTTATCCCAACAGCTCTGGTGCTCAACGGAGATCCATCAGCATTAGCAGATCTGTGCACATCGATTCAAGGTACAGCTTCAGCCACCAGCCAGACGATATCATGATATCTTGAATTTCCCCTTGGGGATCAATAAAGTATCTATCTATCTATCTATCAGACATCCGACTGCCGGCTTGATCAGCTCTGTGGTCCCGATAAGAAGCCAGTCTAAAGTTCAAAGTTCAAAGCAGTTGCCTAGGTGACTGAGGGATCTACCCCTTAGGGGCTTGATGGAGCTAGTTATGTGCCGGGGTTCCAGAATGTGACTCAAGGGGGTTGGGGCTCAGGGCAGGAGGGTGTTCTAAGGGTTCCTGTTAGAGTGAGAGGGGTTGGGGCTCAGGGCAGGAGGGTGTTCTAAGGGTTCCAGAATGTGACTGAAGGGGGTTGGGGCTCAGGGCAGGAGGGTGTTCCAAGGGTGCCTGTTAGAGTGAGAGGGCGACGCTGCAGTTTGGGCAGCACAGAGGAGCTGAGGGTGGTGCTTGAGCATGGTGTGTGATGTGACATGTACTCACCGCAAAGTTCAGACAAAAGGTCTCCTCAATGTCGTCTCCCTCATAGTCCAAAAGATGCTGCAGACTCCTGAGGTGTGTGTGTGTGTGTGGGGGGGGGGGGGGGGGGTCATTGGGGAAGAAAACGAGAAAAAAACAGAGTGAGAAGTTGCAGTTTGACAGGCTATCACATATACAGTACACCTGGTAATATGTCAGAGCCAACCAGTGTCTTGATGTTTCCAGATAGTAGTCCATATAAAGTTCATCCAAGTAATAATAAACTGCCAATAGGGGTAAGATGGACTGATAAACCGTGGTCCTGCAATACACTGTGCTTGTGCAAAATTGCACGTATTACGGCATGTATAGAGACGAGTACAGAATCACGCATAACTCTGACTCCTCACCACTGTAATAAGCAAGGATAAATCCCGTGTCTGTGTTGACTTGTGTTGTAACCATCAAAGGACATCTCTCCATTGCACAGTAAGATCTCACAAAGCCTCAAGGCATGTTAATTCCAGATACCCGCTCACACTGACATGTACACACACACATACACACACACACTATCACACAGTACATGCTTACTGGTGTGATTAACAGATTTAACGTTGGTAAATAAATGCAACTCAACCGCTGAGGTCATGCCCATCACCAGCTGTGCCTTCCCAAAATGCATCTGGATTAACAGACAGGGACATATGGTCTCATTGCCTGAATCTTCTGTCTATTTTCTTCTTTATAAGTCAGTCCCCGTTGTTCCATCTTTCTATTATGAACCTCGGAATAGAACTGATGGAGGTTAAAAAAAGGCTTGGAACGTTTATCAGTGGCATGTGTTACCAATGAGTTATTTCAAACCATTACTCAATAATAGCTGGTGGCATCCAGTACAGTGACAAGGCAGAGCAAGCGAAGAAAGAGTAGCATTCCTCCAATGGCCCATAGTGGAAACGACATTTGAGACTGGAGACGCAGGCAAAGGTCAGCCAAGAGTCTCCTCATACCCTTTACACTACACAAGACCTTCCAGAATGTTCTAATCCCACACATCAGAGCCCACATCATCACAAACGCAGAGGCACTTGACCAAACATGGAATAAAATGGAATTTCAACTTACTTAAAACGGACTAGTGTGATTTACCTGGATTAACATGGTATGCATTACCAAAGAGGCTTTGGACCCATTTTGTAACGTTTTGCAACGTTTTGTAATGTTTTATGACGTTTTATAACGAGGGCATTTCAGTAATTCAGTAACCACGCATATCTGATGAACAGACGGGTGTGGATATTTTGAGTAGTCCGGTAGGAGTATGACCGGTAACACCGTTACAAGAGATTATTTTAGACACCACCGCTCAATCCTAGTCTGAGGTATATATGAAGATAATACTTAATGAATATAAACCACTTTTAGTTTCAAAACGGCACTGTCCACACACACAGTCATACACCAAAAACACACACACACACAAAAAAACACTTTCTTCTTCCTTACTATCCAAGACAAAAACACCAACAGAGGACGGCTTTGTAATCAGCCACTGTAGTTGTTTCTACTATCACACAGAGAGCCGCCAATCCTCCAAGAACATGCACACACTGTCCGACCGCTAGCCTGCATCCCATCGCCGCGGGAGGCTGTGCCTTCAAGCAGCCTCTAATTGCACCCTTCCTCTTCTCATCTTGGGGACAGTGATTGTTTTGCTGCTAGCCCGAGGACATCTGCACACAATTAGGTGGCTACCACTAAGCCAGCGCAATGCCTGGGCTGAGGAAATGTGCTGTGAAGCAGACAGCAGCTAATTTAGTGTTATGTAAAAAACCCTGGCTGTTGCGTAAGTGGAAGGCACATGTGGCAGAGAGACAGGGAGAGAGAGAGAGAGAGAGAGAGCTCATTGGCCACAGAGAGGGTTTTGAACATGCTTGCCTTCTCAGCTCACCACTTATTTCAAAGCTCAGACCGACTCCAGGCCAGAGATGCCACACACACACACACACACACACACACACACACACACACACACACACACACACACACACACACACACACACACACACACACACACACACACACACACACACACACACACACACACACACACACACACACACACACACACACACACACACACACACACACACACACACACACACACACACACACACACACACACACACACACACACACACACACACACACACTACATCCCTTACTGCAGGGATCAACAAATGGGTACATCATTGGGTCTCCTACTGAAAGTGCCAGATAAACTAGCGAGGCTTTGAGGAGAGCAGATACCAGGATATGGGAACTAACTGCACCCAGTTTGGCCTTGTTTGGGATACCTAATAGATCATTAGAGGTCACCGACCCAAGACTGAGAGTTCATTTAATGGAGATCCCTCACAGCAGCTCTTTCAAACAGCCCTACTAATAAGGAAAAAAAGGGTTAGCAGAGGCACTCCGAGATTTTTATAAATATAAAAAGCCTTTAATAGTTCATGACATTTATAAAAATCTCGGAGTGCCTCTGCTAACCCTTTTTTTCCTTTGGATTCTAACCTCACCCGTAGCAGAAGAGCACCTGAGTAGATTTATAGACTCCTGAGCGCCCTAAGCCCTTTTGTGTCTTCTCAGCCCTACTAATATATCTGAGGGATGATAGTTTTTCAGATTTTAAAGAAACACTCCATTTAGTCATCTGGATGTGAGGTATTGTTGCCATTAGCTACTGCTAGAGCATATAGTCCTCACAGCTTGGGAGCGGCTACTATGCCCATCATGTTTCCTGCGCTTGCGTTGCCATGACTGCACCTCTGACCTGTGACGTGTATTGCTGCGTTCCAGTACCTGCCCTCCGTAGGAGACAGTTCCTTGAGGTCCTCTAGGGTGGGAGAAACATCTAGAAGCTTCTTGTAGAGCCCCAGTGGGAAGTGCAGGTCAACCACCGTGGAGTTGTAGATGGCCAGGCCACAGATGATCCCAATCAGGTGGAACCAGTTGTGCTCCACAAAACACTGGGTGCAAACAAGACAACATGGCGCAGAGAAAAGAGTTAGAAATCTAGCATCTGACCCCAGCAGTGGCGCGACTGGCTGGGGCACCTGCACCGCACGCCGGCAACCCGGTTTCGATTCCCGCCCCGTGGTCCTTTCCGTATCCCACCCCAATGCTCTCTCTCCCATTCACTTCCAGTCTCTCTCCAGTATCCTATCATTAAAGGCATAAAAAAAAGCCCCCCAAAAATATTTTTAAAACAAATCTAAAAAAAAAGAAATCTAACATCTGACCACCTCACTCTATGGACTATCTCTTGCTGCTTACAGATTTTCAGTGTTTTCCAATGGAGTAGTTGATACTCGGTGAGCAATGCTGCATGTAGTAACTGATAGTTTTGCCCAACTATAAAAGACTTGACTATGAGGTATAATTTAAACAGGCGTTGTCCCAGACAAACATTAGGCCAAGTTCTGCGCTGTGTTTGGCTTGGCCTGTGGAATCTCTGGTGAAAAGCAATATATTCCATCCCCGGCACAAGGCCTAATCCCTACCCGGGAACCCGGCCCGCAACGACTAAATCATCAGAATGTGGGAGCTGCACTATCAGGCTACACGCTTCCCACAGATGCCGTGTTTGGCACATGTGAATGTCCCCAGTCCCATCACCACGCTTCAGCTGGTGCTCAACACTACACGGGTCATTTCTCTTGGGAAACAGCCGATCTAAGCTAAAAACGACAGGCCCTCCATTAGATGCTGCTTTGGCAACATTACGTAAAAGACTTGACATTAGCAGGCGTTCACCTTGACCCCAGCATCCACCAGCCTCCATATGGCTCCATAGAGAGAGACTTACAGCTAACAGTAAACACACGGCACTCTGCTGCACCACAGGACAAATAGGGGCTCTGGCCTCTTAGATAGTCATATGACGTTGGACTGGAACTGCATCCGACATTTGGAACAAAATGTCTCCTCAATCCATTATCTTCATATTTACTCAGTTACACAATACCTATTCGTTATGGGGTTAATATACAAATCAAATGAAAACATGTGTGCCAGGGAATAAAGAAAAATGATGTCAGGCTCTAGCACTGAACGTTATTAAATCTAAGCTTTATATTTAGTACATTTCCAGACACATCAATCAATTCAACATCAAATGCACATTATGCATGTCATTCTTCTTGTACACAGGCCACTAAAACACGGGAATACAAGAGCCCTTGATAATCTGAGTCTGACCAGAATAACATCTACAGTATAGTCAAGACAAGTTATTCAATAGTGAGCTCCGCTCCGGCCCCAGCCGTGGCGCAACAGGCTGGGGCACCTGCACCGCACGCCCCGTGGTCCTTTCCGGATCCCACCCCAGCTCTCTCTCCCACTCACTTCCTGTCATTCTCTCTACTGTCCTGTCCAATTAAAGGCATAAAAAGCCCAAAAAATAACCTTTAAAAAAAAAATAAAAAAAAAGTGTGCTCCGCTCCAAGCTGCTCAGAGGCTGATGTGCTCCACTCTTCCAGAGGCATGGTTCTGCTCAGGGTTCCTGTGATGTACAGCTTCCTCTCAGCCTTCTATCTATTCCCATTGAACAGGGACACTGACCACTATCTTCCATCTTGCCCACTCCCAAAAATGTATGTACAAATGCATACACCTGTTTGCTTTTATGCTTTGTGTTTGCTTTATGTTGTACCTGCTGTGTAGTCTTTGTTTGTGTTTTCTTTATGTTCTACCTGCTGTGTAGCTTGTGTTTGCTATATGTTGTGGGGCCAAATAATGAATTTCCACAGTAGTGGACAATAAAGACTTCCATTGTATTGTAATTCTATACAAAGTCTTGCTATTTGTTCAGTGCAGCACCCACCTTGTCAGAGAACCAGAGCAGGTTGGAGTCGGAGTAGTGCGTGAACATGCCGTACACCGGGTCCATGAGCTCCTTCAGCAGCAGCAGGAAGAACTCCTTGGTGACTCCCCCGGCGTCCACAGCCTCCTCCCCATCAAAGATCACCTGCAGGGGAGACGAGCACGCGCTCAGTCTGAGAGCAGCCCAGCCCAGCCAGCCCACCGCTCACTCTTTGAAGTTTCCCTCTACCAACCTGATGGAGCTTTGATGTCGGTGGACACATTAATAAGTAAAGGCTAATCATTACTGAAGGTGGAATGTAGTGCAGTAGCCCCTGAGTACAAAGGTATGCCTACTAACTACATAAACAAGAACTCTATTGTTTTGGTTCATGATTAGAACACTGTAGCTGGAGGTGCAAAAGCCTGAGACAAAATGCAATAAAATGATCCAGTACCCAATCCAGTCTTTCACTGTCAGTCATATGATACCGTCAGCTATACCGTACCTAAGCTGCTTCTGAACAGAAAAGTAAAATATGAACAACTTCTGCTTATATACATATAACGTGTATATAATGTAGATTTAGTCTCCCCTAATATCATGAAGGATGTAAGACTCAACATCTTTGGAGCTCACTCACACCCGCTGACCGGAGCTGAACTAGCCTCTCTGCACTTGACTGACCGACACCACCGTGTGTACACTGGTGTGGTTTGCGTGCTGAACTCTGACCTTTAGGGGCTTCTTGAGGTCCACGTCGGAGTAGATGGTGAGCTCGCGCAGCGCGTCGCTGACCAGGTGGCCTCGGCGCACGTGCAGCACCAGGAAGGGGTTCCGCGCCAACAAGGGCTCCAGCGTCAGCAGCATGAAGACGTTGTGTAGGTTGGCACCGCTCACTGCCATCTTACCCGCCCAGACAGACACACAGACACACACACACACACACACACACACACACACAATGAACTAACAGGAATGACCCGTGATGGTTTTGGAATGTGGTTTACACATTTACACATACAGTACAGACTTGTAGTTCACAACAAGCATAATGTCTTGAGCATGAACCAATGAACTAAAGTCATCTTGTGGAGTGTTGGGAGTATTTCACTGACCCACCCAAGTGTGTGTGCTTAGGACCAACAGGATCAATAAGCAAAATGGCAAGTTCTTAAACTAGCTTTAGTTCATCTTTGCTTTCAAAAACAGGCCTCAACTCAGTTTGAGATATGCTCTGATTTACGTGTATAAGGCAGTATGTGTGAAAAAATGTCAAGTGTTCCCAAGTTATTTTGGAAAAGATGGCTGTTAGTCCTATACCTGCATTTGCAGTTCGGCATCTGTTTGCAGCATGGTTGTCTTTGCTTGAGCGTTCAATATGAACGGATAGGCACATAGGGTTACAGAATTCTGAAAGACACACACACACACACACACACACACACAGACTCTGTTAGAGTGGATCTGCTTGGGCAGTGTGTGCCTACTGCTTAATTCCACTGGCACCTGCACCACCACCCATCTGACCATATCAAGAGGAGTGGGGCCAATTCATACACTCACACACACTACATCAGAAATAGAGAGGGAGAGAGCAATTCATAAACTCACACTACATCAGGAAGACAGACAGAGAGAGAGAGAGAGAGAGAGAGAGAGAGAGAGAGAGAGAGAGAGAGAGAGAGAGAGAGAGCAATGATAACAGCAGTCTGAAAAGCCAGTGAATCAAGAGAACACGAACTGGGACATGAAGAGACTCTGGGTTTAGTAAATTGGTTGCTTTCTTCCTGTTTTAAAAAAAGACATTCAAAGGGGACATCCCATACCTGTACTGCAGGGGTTCTCATTTTCTGTGGAGAGAAAGAGAGTAGAAAAGAATCAGTGGGATCCCTGACTCAGACGGAGAGAGTGCTCAGAGATGCGCTTATGCATGCAGCTGATGGGGTTATGCAATCCAAGTGAGCTGTGGGACTCAGGTGGCAGTGGTCATGTCTGAATGAATGAAAAGTGAGATAACCGAGTCACACTGGATATGGCAATTTGCCACTGAATGCTTTGAAAGACAAGCTCCTGAAAACCTATAGTCTGTTCTCAAGACGTGGGCCACAGGACCACTTATTTCTCAGGGAAGATCAGTGTCTCCTCAGCATTGGTCAGCTGCTATTGGAGGGTCCAAGTCCATGCCCACTGTCACATGCACACACAGTCACACACACACACACACACACACACACACACACACTCACACACACACACGCGCACACGCAGACATGCACACACAAACAATCACACACTCACAGTCATGCCCTAAATTCCACAGTGTGCCTATGGTTGACAGCTGCAGCCGAAGACTGTCTAAGTCCTTGGAAAGACCAACTGAAAGATTTTCCAGAAACAACATCCAAGAAACTACATCAATGTGTGTACACACCCACACACACTCCAGAAAGATCCAAAATTCCACAGCAAGTCTCTGTTTCACAACTGTGTACAGGGTTGGACCTGTTCTTTTTAAACAAGTGCAGCATACACTACGTAGTACCTAGATACATACATACATACATATTCACAACATTCAAGCTAAGAACAGCGCCGTCACTTGACACAATCTATGTCAGTTGAAAAGCAAGTAACACTTGAGAGAGAAAGAAAAAGAAAGTGATAGTACAAGAGACAAACAGGAGAAGAGAAGTTGCTCACAATCTCAGCTTTGCTCAGAAACCACTTGAGGTAGTCTTCCTGGATGTCCACCAGGCTGGTGATGTCGGGGATGTAGAAGCAGTTGTACTCCACATGGTGAGCCTTCAGGTTCACCTGTCACAGGGGGACAGAGCATCGGCATGAGGCACGCTCAGCAAACCAAACTGATCCACCCGGACTCACTCCATGCACTCTCAATCTCACACTTTTCCATGTCTGTTGGTAGCAGTTTTAACTGAGTAAAATAATGATTCTTCATTCACTTGAACATAAACTCCAGGATTACTGAGGCTCTTTCCTAGCAGTATTACCTTGTGGAGTTTTTCCAGGAGTCTTAGCGTAGCGCTAATGTAGCTCTCCAGAAAGGCAGGGATGAGCAGGGCTTTCCCTCCGGTCAGCAGGAACACCACTATGCTTTTGTACAGCTCCACCAGCCTGGAGAAGACCTCGCAGTCCACCAGCGACCACCAGTTATCTGGAAGACAGGAAGGGCATCAGTATCCCTCACTGCAGTGGTCATGTCACAACAAGGTGCTCCAAGATGGCTGCCCGCTCTCCATACTAGGTCTGGCCTCTGTTGTCTTATGTTTCTTAATTATTCATGTATTATTATTTCATTATTTTCCTTTTGTATCTTTTTTTCATTATTGTTTTTGTTTTGCTATTTTGATGATTGTTGTTGTAGGTTTTCTAACTCAGGGCATTGCTGTAAAAGAGCTTGATGCTCAATCAATTTCTCCCTGAATTAAAAAAAAAAAAACGGCTGATGATGATGAGGATACATCTACAGACGAGAAACAAGGTGTGTAGCAAGCAACTGTGGAAAGGAAGCTTACCGAGCTCAGTGAGGGTCGAGGCCCGAGGAGGAAGGGAGGATGTATAAACGCTGAATGAGAGGCACCCAAGGTGTGGAGCAACTGTGGAAAGGAAGCTTACCGAGCACTTTGCTGGGGTTGGCGTCGAGCCGGAGGATGGCCATGGCAAGGGGGATGGTGAGAGAGATGTAGTTCTTGGAGTCCTGCAGAGCGGGGCACTCGGACAGGATCAGGTAGATGCGCATGGCCTCCACGTCCGGCGGGGAGCAGGGCAGCTGGGGGATCAGCAGGCTCTCAAAGCTCTTGGTGGCCTGAGGTAGAGGAGGAATGAATGAACACGAACACACACACACACACACACACACACACACACACACACACACACACACACACACACACACACACACACACACACACACACACACACACACACACACACACACACACACACACACACACACACACACACACACACACACACACACACACACACTCTCTCAGAACTCTCAAGCGCCTGGGTGCTAAACCCTGCTGCTAGCCATCTACTCTCCAGCACAGGCTAATTAGTAGCCGCTACCTAATTAGCCTGATTCAGCACATGGAGGGGCTCAAAGGCATGCGAGTATGACAGTCAGATGAGTTAGCATACGGCTGGAGGCACCACAGAGCAGGACTCAGCAGGGCTCTAGATCACAGCCTGTTGGCTGCATGGCAAAGGCTGCATTTTTTTCAAATACATTATCATTACTGAAACAGAACAGAATGTCGGCACATCGGAGTAGCTCCCAGACGTTAAGATCCTGTTGGAGCTACTCCAGTGTGTGGCCATTCTCTTTTGTTTCACCGTATCCTATGCCTTGCCCTTCACCTGGCCTAAAGATACGTGATACACATAAGCACTCAACCAACCTAAATTAATAATCATACAGGATATGGGTCTTAGAAGTGATCCACAAGAATTATATTCATTTAAACAAGAACTACATGAGGACACAATAACAAAAGGGCTAATGACTACATAGATCTCACATCCATGTCTGATAATGGGAGTAAAATTGCATCTTCGCTTGAATTAAAAATTGTTGATCAGAAAGATGCATTCAATACTCCAGCCAAGGAGAGCAACCTAGCATCCTATAAAGTATAATAAAGCATATAAAACAACATGGTGTAAGAAGACAAACATCATCTCACAAAACAAGTTCTAACCACGTCCAGAGTCAGAAATCCCAAAAAGAAAGGAATAAAGACGTGAAAATAACAAACAAATAAACAAACGCACTGTCTGGACATCAAACAGAATCATGAATCCTCTTGAGCTGTGGGCCAGAAAATCCTGCACACATTAGTATTAGCTGTCTGGCTCCACACTACATGAGTCAGTGCTGTTCTGGGAGCTGTGTGTGTGTGTGCGTGCGTGTGTGCGTGTGTGTGCGTGTGTGTGCGTGTGTGTACGTGTGTGTGTGTGTATGTGCAGGGGGGTTGGGGGGCAGCCCAGTGGTGTGTGTACTGTCTAATCTCGGCACCACAGCAGGCAAACACACACCAGATCAGAGCTGCTTACTATGGAGCAGAGGAGAGCTGGGGGGAGGAGAGCTAAACGAGCGGTGACTCAGTCCCAGAGCTGACCACTAAAGGCCATGTACTGCAGCCTGGGATTCTGCCATCGCCCTGGAGTCAAAACAAACAAACCTCTACGCCGCTTCCCCAGAACCGGATCAGAACACGTCAACTACGCCACACGTGGGCAGAATGCATTAGATCCTGTTTAAACATGGACGTCCAAGGTCTGTACAAGGCTGAACATCGGACCACATCTCTGGTGTGCCAAATCTTTCATACAGACCACTTTTGAAACATGCCAGAGCATTTTAAAATGAGGCGAGAATATGGCCGAGCGCAGCCATCTCAGCTCCTCAAGACTAGTATGATATTCACTGACTGAGACACGGTCGGATATGCATCCTCTAACAGTGACACTAATAACTCTAGAGGAGTTCACTAATTATGCGAATGAAAAGTACTGAAGAGTGCTGAAAAGTACTGAGGAGTGCTGCTAATTGATTGAAACTTGGGTCGGCTCTCTCTGTAACTGAATTCTTTTACTCTGTGACCCGTAGTCTGCAATCAGTCTGACCTGGCAACCCTGGCACAATAACAACCAGCCCCAACAACCCCCCAACCACACACACACACACACGCACGAGGCTGGGCCCCCAGTCCACTGCTGCTCAGTTTCCTGACTCAAAAGTTGTGGCAACACACAGACCAAATCACATCATCAGGTTTGCAGATGACACAAGAGTGGTGGGTCTCATCGTCAACAATGATGATAGAGAGGAGAGGTGGAGAGGCTGGTGGAGAGGCTGGCGGAGAGGCTGGCGGACTGGTGACAGCACAACAATGTGTCTGTGAATGTGGGGGAGACAAAGAAACCGATTGTTGACCTCAGGACAGGCGGGCAGTGACTGCATCCACTGCCTCATCTGTGGTCGTGTTGTGAACTATTGTCAAAAGCTTGGTGTGTGCACAGAGGAAAGCCTCTCTCGGTCAATACAGTGCATCCTGACTAACTTCATCACTGTCTGGCACGTAAAAGCTGCAAGACAATGGCACACAATGCTGTGCATCAAATACAGTAAGGACATCTGTGGTGCCTCTCTCACTTCTTTGCAGAACCTACAAAGTCACCACCACCACCACCAGAGCCTCCACCCACCCAGCTCAGATTCCTTTAGCTCCTCTATCATCTGGCAGGAGACAAAGCAGCATCTGACCGGTCACTACCAGACTGCAAAACAGTTTATTCCTTTTGGCCCGTCAAGCACCTAAACATCCTGCTCCCGTCCAACAGCCCCTTGGCCTGACCACTGAGCAACATACACAGTGTATAGTACAGTACCGTGTTGTGCTTTTGTCCCGTCCCCCCCCCCCCTGCCCCCAGCTAGCAACATTGAAAGTGTGTTTGAAGTACAGTACATCAGCGTGAGAGTCTGCGATGAGGCTTTGCTATGGTCACTGTACCTGCTCCAACAGTCTAGCGAAGTCTGGCTTCATGAGCAGGTCAAACAGCAGGCGCACAGAGCTGAGGTCAATGCCTGGGATCTTGGGGTTGGTTTTGAAGTGGCCATCATCACTGTTGAAAATAGAAGTACAGATGTCAAACTGATGACAACAAAATGCACTTTAATGAAGTAATTTACAGATATCTAAATATACAGTATATGCCATATATCCATATATAACTCAATGTTATTGTACTTTCATATTATTACTCAAAACAATAGCACGATAGCCTAGTCTTTGCCTTAAAAACTTTCTCTAATAGACGCTGAACTGAATCCCAATATATGGATGTGCATGGCCTTAATCCGGGATGACTAAAGTCAAACTGAGCACACTCTAGCAGCGAGGGCATGTGCCGGGCTCGCCTGCAGCAGTACGATGAGATTAGGGTATATTTTGGGCATGAGGCAAAGGCTGATAAATTCTGGAAGGGGTGGTGGGCAGCGAGGTGGATTTGGGTTCCCCCCCCCCCCCCCCCCCCCCATCTCTGATCTTTCCCTCTCTGTCGCTGCACTCAGGATAAACACGAGGATGACAGGGCGGGGAACAAACAGAAGCGGCAGGTATTTAAGCCGATTCCTTCATCTGGATCTGCTCACCGTGGCAACAGGGCCGGAGGCACCCCGGCACCAAAGCACAGCGGACACAACAAACGAGGGGGGAAAACACCTGCATATTTAACCGGCCGTCTGCATACCTACAATGGACATTAATTGTAAAGTTGTGCCGGACGCCAACAGCGGACTGACAGCCCAGAGCCCTGGTGATGGATATGAGAGATTGTGCTCTAAAGCCAGCCGATACCTGCATCCATCGCTTGTATTGGCACGAGAGCGATTCCATGACATCACATCTATTCAAATCTATCAAAGCCCCGAGCTAAGCGTGCTGCAATGCTCTCTGGCTAAACGTGATCTTATCCAGTGGGGTGGGGGCCCTATCCAAGCCAGTCAGAAAAAAGGATGGCAGGTGACAGACAAACTGTTGTGAAGAGACATAAGAAGATTATTCTTCCAAATTATGTTTTATTTACTTCCAAAAATGGTATTATATTTTGGAGTTGTATTTGGAAGTGAGCCAAAAGACAACTCAATGTCTTGTTCACACAAAAGTTTTTTGGCTTTTGTTTTTTAAAATAGTGCTTCATCTGGAGAGATTAAGGGATAGCCACGTGATTTTAGGAAGACATTATGCTGATGTAGGCGCATAAATCATTCCCATGACCTAAACTCATGACTCAGCACAGGGCTTTGTTTTTTTGTTTTTCTTTTGAAGACACGGCTCTTATTACTAACCTCAAAATCTGACCTGGCCGAAAAACACTAAACCATGTAATCCTCTGGCCGCAACATCTTCTCAAGAGGGCAGAAGCGAGGAGTCGACACAGCCACACACATCACACTCAACCAAGTCCACCCTTTTACCCTGGACTATGTCCCAACATGCACTGCACCAGACAGAGGAGTGCATGGAGCTCACCTTTGGTCCAGAAAGCTGGCGTTCCAACATGCAGTGGACGAGAGCAATAGAATGGCATCGCTATGGAAACAGAAGACAAAGCAGTCTATATTACTCTGTGAAGGCCTTTTGAATTGATTGATAGCTGATCAGTTTACAGTTCACAGACACGTCCATCACAATGATCCAACACTGGCTTACTTGGTTATGTTGGAGTCTGTGGTGTCGGACAGCTTCAGTCTGAGCATGTTCAGGCTCTCGTAATTAATTAGCGAGATGCTCCTGGTGGTGTTTATCACACGGAAGTCCTCGGGGAGCGCCAAGTCCTGTTAACACAGCAGCAGCAGCCGCAGCGGCGGGAGTGAGATCTCCGTGTTTGACAAAAACATTCTCCTCAAACAGACACAACAGACACATTTGTTTGGGCTGACTGCCTCCCCAGTGAACACACAGACTGAAAACAAGCAGGAGAAGAAACAAACATACACACAAGACCAACACAATGATTTCCTCCTAAACCATTTCCTGGTCCTTCCACTCATGGATAGGATTTTGAGGAGTTCCTTATTATTAGTTTGCTATATTTTGGCACTATAATCACTCTGGGTAGTTATGTAAATATGTGAGAAGTGTTTTACGAGCACACTCAAGGCCTATAATGCTTACATAATAGCACCCCCTTGTGGTAAAGAAAAATCAAAGCATGGCTTATCAAAGCCGTGCAACACAACCAAAACAACAAGGTCATATTTTGTCCATATCATCATGACACCTTTATTGCGACATTGGTCCAATCGTCCAAAACTCAATACTGCCTGAATTGATGTCAACACAACCCTTAACCAAGCCAGCATCTCCATCTGCATACTATCAACGGTCAGCCAAGTCAAAGTGGCAGCACGGGAGGCAGGGCCTAACATTAGCAGTGATTCACTCACTTCATTGCTGCCGTACAACAGGAAGTTGTGGTCTCCCCCGCAGTGGATTTTCCTGATGATGAAATGCTCTGGATCTACAAAGGATGGAGGGAGAAAGCGGAAGAGTTGAAATAATGAGACCACAAGCAGTAAAATCTGCATTCTAATCTCCTCCACATGAAACCTTAAAAAGGCACCCACCCGGCTTAAAACCGCGATAATGATTCATGGATACAATATTCTCATGCAAAATGTCGTGTGAAGACAGTGGACACAATTTTCACACTTTTCATAAACACATTTCACATTTCATTCTTACCATACAAGACCTCAGCACGACTGCTTTATCAAAGGGCCTCCCAGGTGTCTCTAACTAGCGTCACACACTTTGTTAGTTACCTACTGTAGCTGTGGTGTGTGCCAGAGATGCTAGAGGTGCCTCTTAAGCCATTTGTTTACCCTGTACTGAGCCTCTCCAGCAGCAGCTGAGAGCGTCTCTCACGCTGTCCCTCAAGCTGCCTGTCCTGGACGCCTGGCTATCTCCTTGCCAAGAAAGAAGGACATAAACATAACATAGTTGGTGTACCTACTATGTTATTTATATGCAAGACTTAGATTAGCTAACTGGCTAATTTAGCTAATTTACTTCAAGCAATTGGCACCATCATCTATAGTCAGCGTGTGTACATCATGTTTATAATGTACCCTGTATAATATATGTAATACATGTGGTACACGCAAATACTGCAATTTCTTTTAAGCAAATTCTAAAACTTGGCCCATAGGATAAAGCTATTTGTTTGACCAAAAAAAAACCAGACATGTCTTTAGAGCTGAACATACACACAGACACAGTCTAGAAGGTTTCATTAGCTGCTTTGGCACCACCAGTCTCCCATCATTGATCAGCGCCAAAATAGCAAATGAAACTCACGTGAAACTCACATGCCCACTCACCACCAGGCGCTGATTCTCATTAGGCACAATAATACCGCATTTAAACATTAGGTCCATTAGGTGCCTTTAACGTGTGACAAGACCTACTACCAGCCCAATCCTGACTCATCTGTGGGGTGGAGTTTTACAAATAATTTCTGGCAAAAGAGTTTTCATGAAGATGCATGTGCATATTTAGCTTTACAAGATGAGCAAGCTAACTTGCCAGAGTTGGTACTCTTATATCAACATACAGTATCAAACACTGTCAAACGGATGATGAGACAGAGGGGGTTGAGATGCATACAAGCCGTTTCAAGGCCATGAAGGGATTTCTTCATGAAAAAAACTGAATATATATTTTTTAGGAACAAAGAGAAGCCTTCTCATTGGCTGGAGTGCATCTTTAAAACACCTTAACACTTAACACATTTCACCACTAGAGGGACTGAGATGCCCATGTGTGTGAACCCTGTGTATACTATTTGTTGACTTTCCTGTAGGTGTATGTTTGTGAGTTTGTTTAGGTAAAAGCTGTGGTGCATTGTCACACAATGTGATTGAGAGTTGGCGATATAATCAATTTAATTTAATTATTTTCAACTGGAATATCCTAATTGTATGTACTGTACGAGGCGAAAGCTGTGCATTTTTCTGACATTTTGAACGAGAAATATAAGGCAATAGAAGGGAATTGACAGATTCAGTGTGGACAGAGCATTTAATGTGACAGCTGCTCACTGGGATATGGTTAGGATACTCTCTCTGTAAGGGTGTGTACCATATCGGCCTGTTAGCTGCAGCTGCACTAACTCACCTGAGGACTGAAGACTTGCTATACAGGAGGGGGGTACGCTGCAGAGAGGAACTGGGGTCTTGGCGTCAGCCGTGGCGCCAGTGCCCAGCTGGCCGTCAGCGTTGCAGCCAAAGGCGTACACCAGGCTGGACGAGGGCACAAATGCCAGGGTGTGGTGCCTAGAAACACGGGCAGAGGTATGCAATAAAATCGCCAGTGTACAGCACATACGTCAGAAACCAAACACACACTCTCAGACAAAAGCACCCCGGTCTAGAAAGAACACAACACGACGCGAGACAGAAACCACAACTCACATAACATCTAAATAAAGTGCCTGCCTCGGAATTCCTCATGTAGAAAAGGCTACTCCGGGCCTCCAGTCTGTCTAATTAGAGGAATGCTGCAAAATCTTTACTACACTGAGCCCTTTCAGAAAAGCTCTTCTCAGGATGCTTTACTTGTCAGCAATACAGAACAGCTCAGCAGTGCCCAATCCATTTCATCCACAAATATAAATCTGCCAATCTATCAACGTGTGGGGGAATGGCTAGAAAGGACCCTCCTCAAAGCAGGCACAATATAGCAGACGAGTGGAGTTTTGCCGTCGGTTTACTTTGTATTTTTTCACTAAATACACTAAATGACTGGAAATGCTGCCGTCTGGGATGGTAAGGGCATGGATGCCCGGGCGTAGCAGTTTGTGCCCGCAACTAAGAAAGGAATGCTGTCAGAATTTTACCACCATCAGAATATTATTGTGGGCAAAAAAACAGCCTACTGACAGCTCTGTCAATGACAGAGTGTCTTTTGAAAGTGGAAGTGACTGAATCCACAACAACCCAAACCGGATTAGTGTCCAATATTGGCATTCGATGTCTGGAACAGACAACCTGTTTCAAGTTTAGTTTAAGCCTGCGGGCCAGACCCAGCCCACATACTACTTTCATACAGCACGCAATGCAGTCGAGGAACAGAAAAGAAATGTGCCTACAGCGCTCCTTGAAATACCTGGCCATTTAAATCAAAATCTGGATGCATCTGTCAAGACACTAAAAATGGGTCATAGTTGGATTATACAGCAAATCAATGATCCAAAATGTATGTCCATATCAACTGAAAAATGGTTTACTGAGTACAAAATCAAGTTTCTGCCATGGTTATCTCAGTTTCCTGATTTGAACCAGTAGGGTGAGCTTAAATGCAAGAGTCGGGTCTAAAGACAACCTGGGTGTCTATTTTCAAGTGGAAACATTTTGTTGAAGACCTAAACAATCAGAGCAGTTTTGAGTTTGACCAGAATATGCCTTTACAAAGAAATAGCATATCGCAAGCCAAATTCACTAAATCAAAATCAGTCGCTACTTTAAGCTAACAAGGCTCAAAATATCATTAGGCCTACACCTCAGTGATGTGAGATGAAGTGAGTGCTTACTTCATAGCCCCGAGTTAAATGTCTCTATGAGAGGTTTGAGAAAAGTTATGTCAAGGCGGAGACTTTGAAATGGGCAAGAACCCTCTGGTGAAGTGAATTTGAATAGACGAATCGCATGCAATTAGCCTTAATAAATTGTGGTCTATACATCGGCAAGTAAATTGTGGTCTATATATCGGCAAATAAATGTCCACATCCCTTTATGATTAGAATGGGACATTCTGCCATCCTATGTGAAATAATAAGCACAGTAGGACTAGCTATTCATGCTTCGCTACATCACTACAACTACTGGCTGCTGGGCATCATTCTCCAGCAATGAAACCTGCCAAACGAATCAAGGATCTTGCCAGGACATCGCCAGTTTTGCCAGGTTTTTTTAACTACTTATCAAACTGTCATTCGTCCAGGTATCCATGGTAGTCACGTGGCTATGAATAGCCAAAACACCTGCGCGATATTGGCTGCAAATAGTGTATCATTACTAACACATCATGGTAGGGTGTCTAAAGCAGTTGCCTAGGCTATGTATCATACTGTAAGTAATTTACTGAATTGATATTTGGAGTCCAGAGAGAGCTCATTTCATGATTCAAACTATGTTAAGTCAATGTTATCGTTAATAAAATAGGCCTACCAAACCGACAACAATTCAACTTCATGAGAAGGCAACCTAGACCAGTTTTAGAATTGTAAGCTACAGTACTTGCTGATGCCATTAGTAGCCTGTATTTCCACCCTCTATTTCCAATATAAGATGTACCGTTTTGATAGCTAATGTGCCAGAGATGGCATTTTTTACGTTTTTGTAAGTTTGCAAGTCTGCAAAAACGAACTGATCTTTGTCCATTCTCTTTCGTTCACAGTAAGTGCTTTCAACTTATTCCAAAACATAGGCTACAAAAACACATGAATAGACCTCATCAATTAGACAACATTATTTCCAACCATGGAACTTATTATAGAATTCCATAGTACCCTCTAACTAAGTCCATTAGATAAATATACACACCAGACAGTTCATATTTAAAAACTGATGATAAAAAAATCATGATAAAACAACAGAAAACTGTTCAAGGGGTTCACATACTGTCAGGCATCACTCTATGAAAACAGGCAAACAAACCATCTTTTGTTGTGGTGTTCAGTTCAATTAACCTCTTTTTGCATCTTTCCAATTAAATGAATAATAAACGCCAAAGAAGAATATAATATTACAATAATAGGACCATCATAGTTATTAGATATTAACTTGGCTATAACAAACTGTTTTAGCATCATCACAAAGAAGGCTATTTCATTGCGAATCAGTGCGACTCATACTTGAATATGTATTGCACATGTTTCGCTCAAAATCGGACTATTCAAACCCTCACGTAACAGTCTGTACACGGCCGTTATGACCCTCCTCTGGGGGAGTGGGGCTCCAGGGTCTGGAGGGAGAGGAGCTGAGGGGTGATGTCTGCTGTTGGGGGTATATGGGGGTGTTTGGGGGTGTTCGGCGTATATGGGGGTGTTCGGGATGTACCTGCCACAGGCGATCTGGGACACCTCCGTGCCCATGAGCTCCAGGACTCTACGAGGGAGGGGCTCATTGTTGGTGGAGTCGTGGCCCAGCTGGCCCCAGGAGCCGTTTCCAAATGTAAACAAACCTCCGTCCTGCCCCAGCGCACACACACACACACACACATGATGGGAAGATAAACAGAAGGTGTAAATGTGGGCATGTTCCCTGCAGTGAGTAAGGACTGAAGATGATGATTATCTAATTAGAAAGTTCTTGCTATTCCTTCTATATTGATTACTTTGCACATTTCTACAATTGTATAAGACAAACAAGAATTCTTCACATGGAAATTACGACTTCAAAAGCTCTTGTATGCCAGAGCAAGAGATGTCCCACACACCTTTGTTAACGCTGCCGTATGCTCTTCCCCACAGCTGATGTAGACCACTTTCTGTGACCTTAGGAATTTTATGTGGCAAGGGACTGCACGATCTGGGGAAACAACCAAAACATAGACATGTCCTGAACCTACAATGATTCTGAATACGAGCCCAATAAAACCCACAAGAACCTTTAACATGTGTGGATCTGAACAATCAGGGCTAGTTGAAGGGCTAGTAGTTTATCTTGTATTGGTTTTAAGATCTGATGGAAAACCTGTTTCAGATTAGCGCTTGCTCCAACGGATACTTTGTATTGTAAACAGAGGACATGGTTTCATTTCTGATCTAAGAGAGAGAATAATGCATATGCACTGTTCACCTCATTCTTGGGAACTCCAAGCCCGTCCTCATACTGTACCTGTACATCACTACCTTATAAAAAGGCAAATTCATCCTTTTCACAACCTTTTCTGTCCAATATTGTGCTTATTACCAAACTGTAAATCTGCATTATATAAAAAAAGAAAGATTGAAAGCATGCTGACTTTTGTTGGAACTCCCATTATGTTTACCTTGTTCATCATTCAGGCCCAGCTGCCCAGCGCTGTTCTTGCCCCAGCCAAACACGGCCCCTGAGAGGGACAGGGCAAAGCTGTGGTCTCCTCCAGCACTGATCTGAGACAGGGGGATCCCCGCCAGAGACTTGAGGGGTTGGGGGGACATGGTGCTGGGCTCCCCCTTGCCCAGACCCAGCTGACCGTTGGAGTTCTGGCCCCACGTGAACAACTGCCCGTCTGGACACAGAGTTAGAGGGAAGAGATCAGGGCAAGAATTCCATTTGTGTGACTCAACTGGAAATGTGTGGCAGAAGCAGGACATATAACATGCAGATGAATCATTGTTTTATGCTTTCCCTGTTGATTGATTCCCAAATTGCCTTTTAAAGGCTCAAGAGGCTCCAATGTGTCAGTGAAACGAAAAAATAACAATCAGCACACATACAGTAATCCCTAAATTGGATGTTTGTCTGAATGGCATCATCGGCAGTGAAGTGACTTCACTGAAACCAAAGGAGAAATTGCATGGTTGTAAAGTCTACCTTTGGAGAGTGCGATGCAGTGCTGGTTGCCACACATCACCTGCGTGATCCGATGCTCACACAGCTTCTTGATCAACCTGAAAAACATTGGCTGTGATCAACATCACCTCCAGTTCAGGCAATATGAAATACACAACACACCAATATGAGATGAACAATGTTAATTCGGTAACAGGCAGAAGTTCTAAGCTCAAGACACTCCCAATGAAAACTTCAAGACTATGAGATTACTTTTTCACAAAACCCTGCCTACAATACACTAAACAAGTGACATACTGTAGGAAAAAATAGCAAACAGATGAAGTTACATGCTCAAGTGTGACTCCCTTATCATGTTTTGGTGAGAATAACATATTACTAAAATAACAATGGTGACATATTATATCTAGAGGGAAGTGGGCAGTTGCCTATCCTTTTGCCTGTGCGGCAGTGTGCGCTATTCTTCTGATGAGACGCAGCCAGCGGGGTACTCTACCTGGGCACTCTGACGGCCTCTTCTGCTGTGCCCAGCCCCAGCTGGCCTTCACTGCCAGCCCCCCAGGTGAACACCTGGCCCTGCTCGTTCACCGCCAGCGAGTGGGCAGAGCCGCACGCCACACCAGCAATCTTCTGGGCGTCCAGAGCTCCCACCAGCTCTGGAGAGACGGAAGACAAACACGGAGGGGAGGAGGAAGAAAGACAAAAAGAAAGAGACCGTTATCAGCATCACATTTTCTCTACGTCCAGCAGCAATGTCCCTGTATGGGCTGCTCTTGCTATGTGATGGCTCCCTCGTCCCTACCAGAAGTCACTCAAGTGTCTGCAGCATGCTCTGAACCGGCGTGACCTAGACCGCGTGTGTTCAGAACTACTATGCTAAGCCCTCTATTTTTAGTGCTCTTGGACTGCCATGTGTTCATGTGTCAGGCAGGCCTTACCCTTAATGACAGAGGGGGGAAAAAGAGGGCTAATTAGCATCACCATTAAAAAAGCACAACTCAGCGCATCATGTGCAGATGATTCATGCAGACGACTGAGCAACGTGATGTTCAGCAGTAGCTCTAACACAGCCCTACATCTTTGGAGTTTACTTGCGCACCCAACAGAGAGGACAGTGTATCCATAATATACTAAAAGTGTTTATAAAAAAACAGAAGTTACAGCTTTCATTTCTTTAATGGTCACAAGATAAACAGAAAACCAGCAGAAACACATTTTCAGTTCAGCAGACAGAGACTTTAAAGTGAACCGTGAAGACACTGGCGGTTTCCAGCATTATAAAGAACTCTTCAATTGTACTTGGAATTGTAACCAATCGACCGATCAGGACCATTAAATATACTACTCACAAAAAGTGATATGGGCTTTCGGGTGAAATGTAATGTTTCAGTACAGAAAGTACTGAACAGAAAGTTTAGAGAAGGTCACACTGAGTTCACCTGTAAAGGTTACAGAGGATTTTAGGTTCATCCTGACATTTCCCCCAAAAGCCAAATATGCCTGACTTTTTGTGAGAAGAGTATGTTGCTGTATATGTTAAATAATTAAACATGTCGCATGTATTTTCATTCACTGCTGCACTTAAGTTCCCAGCAATCAAACAAACTGATCTGAAACCAGCAGTGTGGGCATATCTGGAATTTCCCCAAAGCTTTTCTTGCGTCTATCACCAGCTTAATAATAGAAAGTAAAAATAAAAATGCAGCCCGGATCTTCCACTACAAGTGCCCATCCTTTCCGTGTGTCCTTCTCAGCCAAATCAGGCTGAAAGAGAACTATAGTTGGCTTTTAAAAGGCACTGGATTCAAGCCTTCAGCCTGAGGTATGGCTTAAATAATGCATCCTCTCTGTGTACGAATCTCAGAGGAAATGTATGTGTGGCCACCGATTCAGCTTGTGGTGAGATGGCTGGCGTGCAATGCTGCGAACAGCGTGCTACACCATGGGCCAAGGGAGGCTTTCTCACACTTGAAAAAGCCGCCTCACCTGGCAGGTAGACAGATACAAGAGATCAGAGAAGCCACATTTCAGAGTCCCCCAGCAAGGTGCTGCAAACATGCACATTTACGAGGGGTAGGCACTAGGTGCATGGCCGTCACAGCAAGCCTGACACAAAAAATAGCAACATCACACAGACACGCTCACAAGGACAGAGAGGGTGACATCACAGGCTCCAGGGGAAGCAAACAGCAATGTCACTTGCCTGATCTTTTTGGGCCATTTGTTTTTACTAGGGCCTATGGCTCATTCCGATTTCTCACAATCTGCTCTCTCTCGCGCTACCGCTAGCACACAACCGGCCCACTCACATGCAGCCACACCTGACCAAAACACAGCAGAGGATTGGCCGAGGCCATCTGCACGTGAAGCTGTGTGTGTTCCCTGAAAAGAGACAACAAGCCCGTGGCCTGTGAAGGATTAGACACCTGGAAAGAACTGTCATGCATTCCGGAACATTTTGCTGTTTCACCATTAATCCAAAGTTCATATCATACAATGAGTAGCCTACGGGGATTAATGCGAACCCTCCCTATGCTGGACCCGAGGTAATTTCAACGAACACAATCTTCATCACCAAGCTCATAGATGATATAGACAGCCTGGTATTTTAACTACACTATCACATCTGATGACACTTATGATAAAGATTATTACTTCTACCAGAGGTAAGGAGATATTTCAATGCCAACTGGTCACAGAAACACTCACAGAACTAGCGCACTACACATTACATTACTACATTGCAAATCAGTAACTCTGTGTGCATGCTCCTATGTTTTGTAGCAGCAACTACAAATGAAGTCCATGTGAATAAGACAACCTGACAGCATTTGGTATACTGCAGTCTCAGAGCCATCATTTGCTTTGGACAAAAGCCCATAACCATAACAAACATGTGAATGTGTGACGAGTGAGTGTACAGTATGTGTGGCTCTGGTGTGTGTTTGGGATGCTACTGTATGTTTCCTGTTAGTGTTCTGCCCATGTAATGTGAGTGAGTGGAAGCCTGTGAGTGAGAGTGTGCCACTCACCTGGCATACTTCCGGTCTTCTCGTGGCCCAGCTGTCCATTGCAGTTGGAGCCACATGTGTACACACTCCCATCACGCAACAGGAAGAGCGAGTGTTGTCCCCCACAGGCCACGTCCTTCAGCAGCCGTCCGCTAAACACCCGGCAGGACTGTGGCTCCAGAACAGGGCTCTCTGACTCTCCCACACCGAGCTGTCCTGCAGACGCACTGCCCCAACACAGCATCATGGCTCCAGAAGACAGGGAGAGGGAGAAAGACCAAACAGGAGATAGAGAATGGATGGAGGCGTCAAGGGAGAGAGGCCAGGGAGAGCTTCAGGCTAGGTTGCCCTGCCTTCTCCCTTCACCGAGAACGACAAGCCTGCAAGGGAGAGCGAAAATGCTGGCATTAGACAGAAATAGACAGAAGAAATCATACTAGTATGGAGGGCGGGGTAGACTGTGTGACCAGCCCTGGTCCCAAGCTTCTGTGCTACGCTAAGTGGTATTTTCAGAATGACAGTGAGGTGAGAAAGGCATGGGATAACTGGGAGGGGTGGGGCAGGTTGACGTGTGGCCATGACGAGATAAGGAACCTTCCCCTGTGCAGTTAAATAAAACTCTGCCTTCTCACTAATCCCCCATCTAAGCAGCTCCAATCTGCTAGGGGCAGGGCCACTCCAAACGGCACAATGTCCTTAGGATGAGACTGCAGCGTGTGTGAACTTCAGGATTGGGCTGGACAACAAAAGCTCACGCTGCTGCCACAGGTTCATCCATCCAAACCCCAAACAAACATATCTTTAAAAAACTGTATTATTACAACCACTTCCCTTTGCCACGTAAATTAGCATTTGGATTTCAAATAACGATAATCTAGCTAACATTTCCTAGATTGGCTAAATAAGCACATCCTGCATCACTCGGAATCAAACAGCTAACGTTATCCATCATTGCGATCATTGTAACGTTAATGCCAACTGTATTGAAGCAGATTGAAGTCATGCTGTTTCATATCTAGGGAGGTGTACTTTTGACGAGGTTGAATATAAATGTTTTGTCAAGCAAGATAAACTCAAAGACATCGCGTTGAGTTTGCACCACAGGCATTCTCACAGTCCTTATGTCTGTCTGATAATATCAGACTGACAAAAGCTAGCGTGGTGGATTTGCATGTCAAATTACGTAACAGCAACTAAATATCGCTACGTCGGTAACTAGCTGGCTAGCCTGACTTAATTCATTCACAATGAAAATAGCGTTAACGTTTACTGAAAATCTAGTGGTTAAATCAGTCACACAAATGTTAACAGATGACGTTATTGGATAGCAGTTACCACTTACACCATAAAGCCAACAAACCAGCTATTAGGATTGCTATCGGTAGCTAACTTATCCTAGCAATCTAAGTTATCCAAGTTAGCAAGTAATGTTAACTTAAGTTAAACAATGGTAAATTCAACCTTCTACGACATTCATACACTCAGTGGTTATGACCACAAGAGAAACTGACGAATTTCCAACATGTAATACCAAATACCAACCTAGCCAGCTAACGTCAGATGGAAGATGTCAGACAATCACTGCAGATGCATTAGACCTAACGTTACCATTGCAACGTTAGCATACATTTGATAATGCAAACATTAACAGACACTGTCAGAATCGTTGTTTTTGAAACCATGGGTGCTGTTGCACTACTGATTACTTAACACAGATATGCCAGCCCATTTTCTTAACGTTAATATTCTAATGTTAACAATACCACATAAACTCGAAAAATGCCTGCTAGCTAACCAGTCCGTGTCACTTGGAGGCTCAGATCTTGGTAGTAGCGAAACAAGTCCTGCTATCTAGATGTCAGGTTATTAAACAGTTAGAGTGGCAAGGCGCAAGAAATAAGGGTATAATTAAACATGTTAGCTACCTGTGTTGACACATTCCTCGACTCCTAGGTTCAAACGTTTTGGCAATAACAAGGAAGTTATGATTCAGATAACTGCCTAGCGTCACCGGTCACGTGATCGATCTGTCAACGTGAGGGCAGTGCTAGTTCTATGCATGGTTCTATCCAACTGCAGTTCCATCCACTGCCTTACAAACTTTTGATCACATCACACTTTTGTCATCATTTCTCCTACATCTAGTCAAAATTATTCTGAATGGAAATGAAAGATAACCACAGTAACACTATTGTTAATAGAAACTTCTCTGAAAATGGAGATATCTAACATTAGTTTATCATGCATAAGTTGTAACATGCTAGTGGCAGATATTGCTCTGATAAAAAATGCTCAATTGTGAAATGAATATTAATAAGGTATTTTGTTATGTGTAGGCAACATGATATGCCAAATAGGCTGATATATTGCAGACAGGCCTAATACGCTATTTGTAGTTGATTTTATTTTGTCAAAAATAACATTTTACACTATAATAGCACCATATTATTCTAAAATAGTTACAGTAAAAGCAGCAGTTCTTGGTCTACAAAAATAGGCTACATTCTTCTTATCCACAATTATGATAGGCCTACATTCAGATAGATAGATAAATTACTTTATTCATCCCCAAAGGGAAATTATGGTGTTACAGCAGCAATTAATCATAGAAACATTGTACAAGTTAAAAATAAATACAATTGGATATAAACAAGTAGGTTAGAACTGGAGAAATGTAAGCGCACAGAAGTGCTCACAAGAAAGTATCTTAACTTATTCTAAAACATAGGCTACAAAAAAGCATAAACAGACCACGTCAATTAGGCAACATTATTTCCCAATCTGGTCCATCCACATAACGTAGGTCTACGCTATTATTATTTCAATGCATGGATAACACATATGAAACAAGGCAGACAAACCATTCTTCCTATGTTGCGGTGTCATTCATATCTTTTTGCACGTCTTTCCGATTAATGCTAAAGTCAGACAAGAATATTATATTTTTTATATGTGATTTATTTGTGGAAATTTCAATACAAGAGTTAATGCACAATATCCTCACAGATAAGAACATTAACATTAATTGGGCAAAGTAATGATCTTAAGTAAGAAAACAAAAACCTAAACTTAATCATAATAATAAGAATACAATTAATCATAAAATTAAAATAAATAAATAATAATGATAAAGAATGAATAGTGCTGAATGCTATGTGCTACCAATAAGGCTATTTGAAACACAGAGTAGATGGCTGTAGGGGTGAATCAGTCAATGATAGTGGTATCTAATTTATTTGAGAGACCTGATATGACCTAAGAGAGGTTCCCAGACCCTATAAAACTTAGTAGAGGTGCCACGCAGAGAATACTTAATTTTTCCCAGTGTCATAAAATGAAGGGCATCCCTAATCCATTGAGAGTGGGGGGGGGGGGGGAGAAAGGCTACAAGTAGGCTACACAAAAGTAGGAAGGTAGTGGTGAATGGCCAACAGGTAGGACACCAAACAAGGCAACTAAAGGTGAGAGATAGGTTGGTAGAAGTGATTGCTGAAAGAGTGTCAAAAACACCCTTCCAAAACGGTGCAAGAGCAGGACAAGCCCAGAACATGTGGCCAAGACTGGCCGGTCCTGAATGACACCGGTCACAGTTTGAATCTAAACCTGGAAATATACGTGCCGATTTACAAGAATATAATATTTTAATAATTGGCCTATCATAGATATGAATTAGGCTATAAGGTAATTCATAGGTCTGGACAACCATAACCCTGCACAAAAGTATTTGATTTATTTACAATACATTTATAAATGCTTGGTGTTGACATTAAAGTAAAATATTTCTTAACTATATCTGCCCCCAAAACACTTAAACAAAACTGTCCTCAAAAGCTGAAAAATGTGAACATTCATTGGGGGGGAAATAGTTGTTCTTTTAATCCAAAGATTAGTCCAATTTGGTGTATATAGTATCTTCATTCAGTCAATGAAAAAGAAAAAAACTGCAGAGTAGGAGCATTTGGAGCTAAGTCATTCCAAAGACTTCACAGTAGTTAATAGCATGAGTAAGCTTGTCCTGTAATATGTCAACACTGCTGTAATTGGGAAGTTGCAAGGTGCCATAACAGGCATTGGCCTGGGGTAAGTATTCGTCAGGATTGTCCATGATTAGTCTCACAATTTTCAGGTTTCGTTTGGCCAACCCTCCAATGGGTATCCTGTCAGTTCCATAGATGAAGGCTGACATGAAAGACATAAGAAAAGTTCTTAACAAATGACAAGGCTATTTCAGATATGTTTCAGTGTGCACTAACATGATATCCAAGGGCAGTATCACAACAAGACAAAGCTAAAAATATATCAATTTACCTTTAAAACCCTATACTTATAACAATGACACTTACACAGAAACTTCAGCTGGTCTTCTTTGGACAGCTCGAACAGAACTCTCCAGAAATTCTGAATCAACAAATCAGAACTCTCACACCCCTCATACTTAGCCACCTGCAAATTAAAAGACATTAATATAATCACACAAATTATCTACATTTCCTATTGTTTCAACTGGAGTGTAATGCCAATTTACCTTCCTGAGATCCTCCCACTCATACTTTGGCTCTCCACAGATAAGAATCCTCAGCTCATCAGGTGAGAACATCTTCCATGTCTGTTCAGGGCAGGCTCTACCAAACCCTTCTGCAAATGCCTCAAACTGCTGTGCCATGGATTTGTTAAACACAAAGTCCACATACAGACCAACAAATTTTTGCCTGAAGATAAAAATGAATAGTCTATTAGAGCTGGGCATCTCCGCCATTTCAATGCATCCCTGTTGTTCATTTTAACTTAAAAATGAGGAGGGCACACAAAAAGGGCATGTAACCTGTTGCCTTTTGTCACAAAAATGTCTCCCCCATTTGGAATGAGATCCTGTCCTTTCACCTAAAAATAAATCAATTAAGAATCAACGATTGTCATTTAAATGCAAACGTGGTTCATGCACTAAAGTTCTTACAGAAAAATACTTACTCTGAAATCTTGCTCCAACAGCTCTAGTTCTTCATCCTCATAATCTAGTAACGCTTTCAAACACCTAAAGCAACCCAGAGCAAGATCAGCTAAGAGAAACATACAACATTGTTTATCCCACCGAACATGGGAACATACCTGGCCTGACAAGAGAAACATGCAACATTGTTTATCCCACAGAACATGGGAACATACCTGGCCTGACAGGAGAAACATACAACATTGTTTATCCCACAGAACATGGCAACATACCTGGCCTGACAAGAGAAACATGCAACATTGTTTATCCCACAGAACATGGGAACATACCTGGCCTGACAAGAGAAACATGCAACATTGTTTATCCCACAGAACATGGGAACATACCTGGCCTGACAGGGCGACAGTTCCTCCAAGTCTCTCAGTGTCGGCATCTCCCCCAGCAGCTTTTTAAACAGTGCTGACGGAAAAGGGATGTTCACCAGACACTGGTTGTACAGTGCCATGCCAACGATGGTGCCTATATCCATGTATACATCAACAGATTCACACTCCTGTAAGATATGAACAATATGTAATATACAATATATATTTGCATAAATCACACAGCTGTATACCTTTAAATGTATCAATCCATGATATATTGTGTCCATGAATGAATTGTGTTAGTTATTTGAAACTATACATTTTTGAAGTAATGAGAACTCACATTAGACATGAACCACACACGTTCAGATTCCTCCAACAGCAGACTGCAATCCTCTGAGATGAGAGCTTTGCTGAAGAGCCTAAAGAATTCCTGGGATATGCCACCGTCATCAATGCCATTTTCTTCCACGAATTTCACCTAATAGACATGATAAAGCTTATTAAATAATTCATTTGTAAATGAACATGGCTACATCAAATTGATCTCTCTAAACACAGACCTTCAGAGGCATGTGAAAGTCATGGATGTTCCTTTGCAGATACTCAAATGTGTCCTTCAGTAAAGTTTCTCTCTGTACATGTAGGGTGTTGTGATTTGTCTGTGGTATGAGAGGTCCGTGCTGGACAGTGATGCAAAATAGAGTATTATTCATCACAATAAACTTGAAGGAGAATACTTTAAGCACAAAGACATGTTTCTCACACTATCATACAACATATTAATAGGAATGATCAAAAGCTTAACTAAAAGCCTACACTCACATTAGACTTTACATTAATTTTGAACACCTTCTGCTTTGCCTCCATGTCAAAAATGCAAGGAAATGCGGTTAAATTCAGGAGTACTTCCTGAAAATGAAAAAAATTAAAAATTAAACTCAGGATTTATAAACTGGTTGACATAAAGTTAAGATAATCTTTAGATAAACCTAATATACGTACCCTGTAAAACTTTACAAATGGCAAGATCTTTGAAGATTTCCCCTCCCAAAAAAAATTGAAAAATTCCTGACGGGCCATCGATTCCTTAACAATAATACATGGTATTAATTTCACTTAGTTTCCATTTAATTATTCTAATGTTTAAACTTATATTGTATGCCCTCGTATGTGGGGGCTATTTACTAAGCCCAACACTTACAAAGTCAAAAAGGAAGTTGTTAATCTCCTTAATGTGAAAATGACTGTCATTCAGCCTGCTGTGTCTTAGACTGTTAACCTGCAGAAGAAGGACACCAAGATGCAATTTCTCTTACAAACATGAGCGTGTTTGACAAGATGGAGACATATGACAACATGGTAAAAGAGAGGGTTTTTTTTTAAAAGCACTGAACATAATATGTTTAATTCAGTCTGAAAATGCTTACTGAATACAGTTTCTGTAGCATCTCCACAATTTTTTTCAATGATTCTTGTTGGATGTTTTTGGATACAGAGTAACAGAGGAAGTTCTTGACCACAGTTCTGAAGAAGGAATACCCAATTCTTGACCAGTAGCTCTCTGTGGAAATGTTTAATGTTATCATATATCATCTGGCATGTGGGGGCATTGTGCTGACCCACCAATGTTTTTGCCTCAGATCTTGCTTGTCGTATTGAATTAGCAAATACATTTAGCTTAGTTTATATTATGTATATATATACATAATAAACTGAATAATATAAATTGAAATGCTACACAGCATCATATGCATAACAGTGACTATATGAATACTTCCATGGACAAGATCTTACTAAATGTGGAATTTTTATCTGATTGAATGATAAAAGTGTGTGGTCAGACAGCTGAGATTCCATGTCACGTTGAATAAAGACTCAAAAATGCCACTTCTCAACCGGTGGAATTATCAATGACAACATT
This sequence comes from Sardina pilchardus, assembly GCF_963854185.1. Classification (NCBI taxonomy): domain Eukaryota; kingdom Metazoa; phylum Chordata; class Actinopteri; order Clupeiformes; family Clupeidae; genus Sardina; species Sardina pilchardus. Next base: position 24,638,290 of record NC_084995.1, on the reverse strand, counting down.
GTTAGAATTAATGGTTTAGGTAGAGAACATCATTTGCAACTTACCAAGAATCCTCAGCGAATCAGGGTGCAGCCTGAGAATGGCCTGGGCCAATGAGACGGCGAGGTCTGTGCCCCTGTGGTGTTTGAGCAGCACCCTGAGCAGCTCCGGCAGGATGAGGTAAACTCTGAGGCCCTCCACTCCAGCAGGGCTGGGGCTCAGCGACGGGAGCAGACGCAGACGCACCACACTCTCCACCTGAAACAGATACAGCCGAGTGGAGTGTAGTAGACAACACTTTTCGCACTATAAGGGACTGCAGGAGTGACAAAAGGCCGGCGCCCACCAGACATGTACGCAGTGTGAATCGACAAGAAAAAAATTCGAACAGCCGCACAGAGTTAGAAAACTGTTCTAAAATCCTGAGCGTCAAGCCGCTGAACGCTGTGTCCGGTGGGCGCTAGCCTAAACAGTTAAGCTGACACTCATCTACCTCTACTGTTCCCTCTACCTTTACCACAAAAATGTCTCTCTTTCTCTCTCTCTCACATACACACACTCAATAGTTTCACAACAAGACATTTGAAGATTGAATTTCACAATAAATACTTGTGAGGGCAAGTCAAGATCTGGGTAAAAAGTAGAGTTGATTGCTACCTCTTTCAGAACCTTCTCATTCTGTGAAAGCTTCTCAAAATACTGGCGAGCCATAGACAGGTCCAAACCGCACTGATACTCTGATGTCAAGTAATGTCTGTCAGAGCTGCACACAAAACCAAGGAAGATGTACTGTATGTCAGAAGAAGAGTAAAGAGCTACAAAATATAATGAATATAATTATGATAATAATATGATACCTCTACCTTTTAAGAAAACTCCCACTGACACATGACACAGATGAGAACATCTTTGTGATGTCCCTATTATATAAGAACAGAGCAGGAAGAAGCAGGTGTGATTTTAAGAATAATTTTGAAGGTTTATCTAACGTGAACACCAAATATCTAAAAACAAATTGATCCATGATGTATTACCTCTTGGTCTTTGTCCAAGACTTTGTGCTGCTAGAAATCCATCTGTCTGCTATCTCAAAATCTAAACCCCATATCATCTTGACTTGATCAAAATCAGGATTGCTAGCAACCGAATCCTACAAAATAATGTAATTTAACAAATCTTTGAACAGTAATATGGGAGAAAAACTTTAACAATACAGTTTCACACAAAAAATATCAGCTGACTTACCTCTTCAGACGTTCTCACAGCAAATGACTGGTTAGCCCCTGCAAAAATCCTCTTAATGGCGCCTACCTTGTTTTGCTCTGTCAGAGTTCAATAATAAAAACAAACTATTCAGAAAACACATCTTCCACTAGATCGTTTGCAAATGTGTATAAAGGACCCCTTTTGACGTTTGACAATATTGATCTAAGGGTAATATCAAAGAAAAAACATGTCTGGTGCTAAAAACGTCTAAAATGTGCTTTTAGTTGTCATAAGTTCACCAGAATGTCTGACAATATGTATGAGGAATATATGAGCTGAGCTACTAGTTCTGAGGTCCCCAAACTGAACACTGATGAGGCCCAATTTCAATTCTGAAAATCTTCTGCAGCCCATCCAAACATTTATTCACAACTCTGACAGGAGTCCTGTTTGCTATTAGTTCACTGTGATCTTATGGTTTGCTTGAGACATTAACAACCTTGCTTTGAGTTTTTCCACCAGACAACTGCTGCTCCATCAACACATTTGGCGTTACCTATAGTCTGTCATTGACAACCCCATCAAATAAAATAATGGAGACATCCTGCAATACCTTGACTGCCCACCAGAGGGCTGCGGCCTACACTTTGGGAAACACTATACTAGTGAATGAATGGAGGAGACAGGGGAGGAGGTGGGCGGCTTGTGACATGCAGGTAAGTGGGTTTATTAGTCATGCAAAGTGGTAGTGTAGCAATTAAGAGATGTCAATCATTCCTGAGCTCCTCCCAAACCTTGTTTAAAGAAAGTATGTAGGCTATTCCTTCCTAGTCATCAAATGTTCAGTACCCAGCCAAACCATTGGGCAATGTGAGCAACAAGAGAACAGCTATACAAGATATGTGCATATTTACCTGAAACAACCAAGAATAAAACATTATAAGCATAGACACAACAACATTAACAAAGCAGAAGAGATGTTTTACCTTGTGGCAGACCAACAGGTAGAGGAACAGCCTGGTTGTCTGTCTGGCCACTTCCAAGCTGTCCTTGCTCTCCACATCCAAATGCATAAATTGGGCCTTGGGGTTCAACCAATGCCAGTGTGTGATACCTTAGACAAGAATTCAGCACCAAAATACATCACTGATTTCCACATTTCACGTTAAAGTTTTGCTTTTTCATTTATTGTTGAGTACATTATGAATGTTATGTTACCTCCCACAGGCAATCTGAGACACCTTTGAGCCCCAGAGTTCAGCCACCAGTCGTGGTCTCAGTTCGTCTCTGAAGGAGTTGTGCCCCAGCTGGCCATAACGTCCTGATCCACACGTAAACACTCCACCACCCTGGACAAAGAAGCAAGGATTTCACACATGCATGCACTCGTATCTACGTACATGCATCCAGCCTAGCACACACTAACAAAATATCGCTTCACCTTGGTCAACACGGCAGTGTGTTCTGCTCCACAAGAAATGAATGTGGTCTTCTTCTGACTAAGGGCGACCACAGGGGCAGGACTGAGCCTATCTGAACATAGACAGACACACACAATCAGGCATACATATACAGGTATAACCACTACCAGTATCCTCCAAATTATGCAGCATGCACAGTATAGCCCCCAATAGCAGACAGAGGGTGTTGTAATCAGGTCTGACACTGTGTTTGTGTGTGTGTGTGTGTGTGTGTGTGTGTGTGTGTGTGTGTGTGTGTGTGAGAGAGAGAGAGAGAAAGAGAAAGAGAAAGAGAGAGGGTGAGAAAATGAGAGGCAGTGGCAGTAGTCAGCCTTGCCACTGGGAACCGTTCCAGCATCCAGGCCCTATTTCAAATTGAATGGTCAGCTATCCTTCAAAAGGCAGACAGTCATAATGTTTGTTTTTTTTACTTTCTTTAGCGGTGCAAGATCGGGGAGAGGAAACAGTCGCCTGACTGCTCTTGTTCTTCATGAGTTGGAGAGAACCAATACTGATGCATCATCAACTGGAGAAGCGTCAGCTGTAATGCCTTCACTACTCTGTGTACAAATGTACTATATGTGAATTATTCAGTGACGTTTCTCCTGTCTTCTGTACAATATAATGGAAATCTTTTCCCACACCAACCCTACTGACAGGGAGATGTGAGATTGATCAGTATAGTCAACATCAAACTTACTACCTGTAATGGTTTACAATACTATATGAACCATTATACTGTAAATGATGTTGCTTCACTGTGAGGCAGCCGTCCTCTGCTTCATCTGTACAAACCTGAGAGGTCTCCTAGGCCCAGCTGCCCAGCGCTGTTCTTGCCCCAGCCAAACACGGCCCCTGAGAGGGACAGGGCAAAGCTGTGTTCTCCTCCAGCACTGATCTGAGACAGGGGGATCCCCGCCAGAGACTTGAGGGGTTGGGGGGACATGGTGCTGGGCTCCCCCTTCCCCAGACCCAGCTGACCGTTGGAGTTCTGGCCCCACGTGAAGACCTGCCCATCTGAGAGCAGAACACATCACAGCGCTGGCTTCAGCAAGCAATATAACTTCAGTTTTGGTAAATACGACAAAATTAACATTGTGCCACATCTTGTTTAATCATCCATCACTAGTAGGTCTAATATGAAACAAGTATTACAATGATCTTCAGAATAATATTGATCATAGACTATGCATATCAAACTTTACGGGTGGCATTATGTTTAAAAATATTCCATTAATGAATATGTATATACATGATGCAGATAAAAGATTATTTTCTAATCTTTTTAAATTTGATTTTAAAACATGGATACCTTTGATAAGAGCTAATGAGTGATTGTCCCCACAGGCAATCTGAACAACTTGTCTGTTTTGGACGTTCGCCAGACGCCTGAGAATGGAAACCACGGTAAGGTTGGCAGAGTCCATAAGGTAGAATTGTAAACGGGCGTTTTTTTTTACGTAGGTTTGTTTTGTTTAGCTTTTAACCACAAACTCCGCGATCCATAAAGGACGGTTCCGCGACCCACTTTTGGGTCCCAAAACCCACCAGTTAAGAAACTGTTTAAAGAATCCTTGCTCAGACAACACTCACTTTGGTATGCTGGATACATCAGAGGAACTCCAGTGAAGTAGTGCGCCCTCCTTAGTAAGCAAAATTGCATGTGTTGCTCCGACACAAACAGCCACAATGTTGCCATTCGTTTTAAGACTGACTGCGGGAATGGAGAATGTAAACATAGATGTTGTACATTAGGCTACATTACAACATAGAGGCTACATTATCTTAAAACAATAAATGCATACATTCATATTACAATCAAGTTGTTTGACAAGCCATGGACGACTTACACCAAAGAACACTTTTGCCGCACTTTTAAATATAGGCCTACCCTTACTTTGTTGCCACGTTGATCCGTTTTGCTTCCTTACTGCCACTGAAGCAATTCCATTTTCCCAAAGGATTGCGGTCACTTCATCTCCGATAGAGAGGTGGCTGATTGCTGTTGTGAGGACAGCCTTCTGTACAGCATCGGAGTTATGACAGCACACATCCTTCTTGGTAAGGATGTTAAGTTCTTGAAGTTTAGCTTCACCCCAACAATACATTTTAATTCAATAGCTGTAGTTTTTAGATGTTAACGACTTATATCATCGGCAGCTGTAACATCAGAAGCATTGTAGTAAAAAAAATGCTGAGCAGTCTACAGCTGACGGCCGCAAGTGTTCACATGGGTCATCCGGCTGTGTTGACATGAGATAAGTTGCTCACTTTTGGACGGAAAGCGAAACTTATCCGCTAGGGCTAGGCCAACTCGAAAATGAAACTGGCTGGTAATTTACAAGTATGAAAAACGAAACTAAACGCTGCGCCAAAGAGCAGACAGCGAACTACAGGATCTGGCGAAAGTCAGGTTATGACAGAGCTAGGCTGTTTGTGTTTTACATGGACTGTCTATGTGCCTATAATAATTCCATTATTAGATATTGCATATGAACTGGTAATATATGTTACAGATTTACTCTTAAATATTAATTTGAGAAGATAGTCTTTTTCTTGTAATTCTTTCTTTATTTTTCATATTCAGAGATTAGTAACAACACATTTTCAGACTGAACAGTCACCATGTTTGCACTGGTATTGATAGTCATGCTATCTTAAGTGACCTCACTCCAAGCTCAAAGCAGTGCCCCTCCTCCAATATCTTGACAGAGTAGGCTGAATTTTATTATGACTCTAATTCTATGCCTCAGTGCTTATACATATCAGGGTTAGGGTGAGATGTGGGATGTGACATTTGTGTTGTTGCTTGTTTTTGTGTATTTTGTTTGTTTTTCCTTTGCATTCAAACTTGAGTATGTTTTGGAAAAAGGAATGAATACAGATGACTCCTCAATAAAAAAAGATTTGAAATAAACAAACTCAATACAGTGAACCCATGCCCATTCATCATTATTCATATTCATCATCATCATCAAATTAAAAAATAAATACAATTAAATTAAAATTAAATTAAATTAAATCATGATTAAGATGTGTATGACACTGTTCAATTCTGTGTTTAACCACTGGCCTTCATAATACAGTTAACGAGTGAATCACCCAAAGCGGATCAAGTCTTTAAAAGGCAGCTTATCCCACAAATTTGAGAAGGTCTTCATGAGTCTAGTCTTCCCAGAAGCCTCTCCGGTGGTGCAGTGCTTCCCTGAGCCTGGTCCGCAGCACCTCCCTGGACTGGTAGGGGTGGAGCATCAGTAGGGAATGGCATGTGAGGGCCTCTGGCAGATGGTCCGGTGTGGAGCCTGGCAGGACTTGTACTCGCATCTTGATCTGCTGCATCCCCAGGATAGGCACCCGCTCAAAGCCCGTCAAGAACACTATGGAAGGGAGAGGAGTGATGAGGGATCCAGGACAGATCACATGGGCTATACGGGGAAGCACTCCCCAGATGAGTAACAGGGGAAGACAAACATCCCTCCAAGGTGCAGTGCTTTGTCTGTGTGCCAGGTTATAACCTATAGATTTATTCTACCTTTTCCAAAACAAATATAGAGAAGTGCAACATCTGTCAGAACTGTACTCACAGATAAAGGCCTTCTTGTCATCCTCCGAGAGTTCCTGGAACACCTCCCAGAATAAGACTATGGTTGGGTGATTCTCATAGAATCCAAATTCATATGATGCATTCTGGAAACAGATTAAACAACATGCCAACTCATTGAAATAATGTACACAGTAACGTCCCACAAGAACATGCTTCACAATGATAGGAAGAGCTGACATCAAAGGATAAACGACGTCGCTATGAACGACGGCGGGTATGGAAGTAAAGTGATATAAAGCACCTGGCCATGAGACAACTGGACATAAAAGTAGATATACCGGATAGTGGTACAAAACATGACCGCCTCTCAGTTCTAACCATTCCCAAAATTAAATCATGCTTGTCAATTTGTCTCTCTCTCCTACTCCATCCTCTTGTAACTCATGCTATGATTATCAATGAACTTGCTGTGATGTAAGACTGGATTGTTGTTGCGTCACCTGTTGGAGTATGTCCCAGTCGTAGTCCTCCTTCCCCACCATCATCCCCCTCAGCTCCTCTGGGTGGAACATCTCCACCACGTCTCGCGAACACACTTTGAAGAAGCCCCTCTTGAACTCTTCAAACACCTTCTCCACTGATTTGTTTAATACATAGTCCACATAGGCATGAACAAACTCCTTCCTATGAAATATCAAAACAATATATATTTTTAAATGCATAATGCATCAAATGCAGCTATATATTTCACCACCTTGTAAGTCAGAAAATTTAGAAAATCTTGGGAAATTAAAACAAATTGAATGATAACTCACTTGTTAGAATTGGTGACGGGCTTTCCAGCTTCATTTGGATCTAGCTCAACCTCTTTGTTGTCCCAGAATATCTGTCATTAGACCATCAGAGAGATAAAGATGACATGACCACTGAAAATGTATCATCTCCTTCTCATAAAACTATAAAATGTAGTTATAACTATTGAATTCATAATTAGGCATACAGTATTTGTATTCATGTCCTTGGATGCTTGAAAGATAAGTGTAAAGGGTAAAAATAAAGTATGAAAACATAATGAGGAGAATCAATGTAAACCTTTTTACTCATTATACTTACAGAGAAGAAAAATCCCATGCTCTCCACATCGTCATAGTCCAACACATCTTGCAGACTCCTTTAAAAAAACATACAGTAGATATGTACTCACTGTGGGAAGTGTGTGGAAGGTGTGTAGAAGGTGACCTTGACATACCTATTACTGAACATATTAGTCTAGTCCTAATCAAGTAATGGTAATAAACGCAGGAGTGACCACGCTTCAACACACTTACTTTGCCACAGAGCTCATTTCAGACAGATCCTCCAGCGTTGGCGGGATGTTGAGAAGCTTCTTGAACAGCGCTGATGGGAAGGGGAGGTGCACCACACTGTTGTTATACAGCGCCAGGCCACAGAGCATGCCAAACAGGAAGTACTTCTGCACTTCCACTCTGTCCTGTTGAAAGATGAGGTAAGAGATTAAGAGGACTTAGATAACCTGTTGATAACCTATTGGAGAATGTTATCATCGGTATGCTGAAAATAGCAACTGTTTAACATTACCTGAGAGGGGAACCAAACTAAGGTGCCTGTGTCATTGTACATGAACATGTTAGAATGATAGAGTTCTCTGAACACATTCAAGAAGAAGTCTCTTTTGTCGACATCTGATATTTTGAGTTGCACATCATTCTCCATGTATCGCACCTGTGACGGAAAAAAAAAAACATCAATCACATCAATCACTAAAGACAAACTGGATTTTGTATCTAGACATCAAACAGTTAGCATCAAACTATTATAATGATTTATTTAATGATTGATGTAGCCTACTTATATTAAAAATTACTGAATCTGCATTTTAAAATGAGACAGACTTTTATTTTACCCCCAAGTATTTCCTGAGGTCATGTGGTCCTGCATGCTGAAGCTGAGAGAAGGCATCCTCCAGGAGTGCTGTGCGTCTCAGATTCAGTAGAAAGTAAGTATTCTCATAGGCCTACAGTTTGACAGATGCAGTTATTGGTATCATATGGCACACACAACAAATCAGCTTGGAGAGAAAAATGCTTGAATTGTTTTGTATTTTGCTATAACAGTTTAACATATGTAAATGATCCAAATTCACTTCATTAAATCTTGTTTTAAATGACTATTCTATGTTCAATATTTTTCTGTCCTGACTTATACTTACCCTGATGTTCTTAAGGTGAAGGTTTAAAACAATACGTTTGCCCTCCAGGTTAAAAATGCATGGCCTTGACTTCAACTGAAGGATGTTTGTCTGAAAGGTAATTCATACTTTACTGATACAATCATTGACACAGCAACACACTTCTGATGACTTTAGGCTTTTGAACACAGTTACCTCGCACAGGGCCATGGTGTTCTGTATTGACACTCGTTGGGTTTGCCAGCGTGGATCCATTAGAAGATGAGGTTGGTCTAGTTCAATCAGTCTGGCATCCAACTAACATGGAAATCAATGATTCACATGGAATGCTGCACACTGATGCACATTTTTAGTCTCTTAGCTCATTTAATACATGTGCAGTAACACATCTAGAGAACATGGGTTAACACTAGTTGCCACTTATGTGCCTCACTACTGCTTAACCACTGTGCACTCGGCTGGACATGAGACAGCACGAGTGGACGACACTGAAGTGAAACAATATACTGTACATTTTAAAGTCTTAAATGGTTCTAATTTTAATAAAAAATAAAGAATCTTTATTGCTTTCATAATGTATGTTCTATATCTTAAAAAATGACTCACTTCTTTGAATACTGAATTGACTTCTTTGACATAGAAACACTGATCAGGTATCCTTCTCTTGCCACTCCGGACGGCCTATTTTTAATAAAAAAAGTGTTGATGGATTAACAGTAATTTCATTAAATATGTAACACCACAGAATCATTAACAGTGAGTCGTGATCATAACCTTCATTAAAATGGTGACTGTAAAGAGTCCAAGCCTCCTCACCTCATGCACCCTCTGTAGAACCTGTGTTAGCTGTAGTGGCGGTCCATGGTCACTGGCATTGTTAACACTTTCAGCAAAAGTCTTTCCTGACACTGTCCGGAAAACTTTCAAAACAGTTCGAAGGTATGAGCCAGGAAGTGTGGACCAGAGGATTTCTGTGGGAGAAAACCCGTATGAGATAACCAATACAGCACACAGGATAGTTATGGCACAGTTTAAACTTGGTTGAAAACCACCTCAGAGTGGTTCAAACGTGTGTGGTCCGAACTTGGAGGCAACATTGTCATGTCACCAACATAATGTATAAAAACACGGTGATGACTCAGGAATGGAGACAGCGCAACAGCATCATACCTATGAAGTAGCCGAGCTATCACAGAAGTGCTAAAGCATTGAAATGCGTCAGTTGCCAAGAATCCTCAGGGTGTAGCATGACAATGGCCTTGGCCAATCAGATGGCGAACGTCTTTAACTGCCACCTCAAATTTTTACTCATGAGCTGTCAACGGTTGGAGCTTATGTTGACTAAATTATATCTGCTATTTCTACTCATTCAGCCATTTCAACAGAAAGAGCTTCTGAATACATTCCGAGTACAGTTGTTCAACCAACGCAACAGGTACTGTATGTCATAGCATATAAACGGAGACTGGTTAGTTGTAAAACACAGTCCTTACCCAGGGATTTTAGCGAATCAGGGTGCAGCCTGAGAATGGCCTCGGCCAATGAGACGGCGAGGTCTGTGCCCCTGTTGTGTTTGAGCAGCACCCTGAGCAGCTCCGGCAGGATGAGGTAAACTCTGAGGCCCTCCACTCCAGCAGGGCTGGGGCTCAGGGACGGGAGCAGACGCAGGCGCACCACAGACTCCACCTGAAACAGACACAGCCATGGACATCAGATGGGAACTGTGAGTCTTGGCTAACCCGGCCTTGGAGATCTGGAGATGCCACTATACCTCAGTCAACACTGTGTGATCTTCAGCCATTTTCTCAAAAGTGAGACGTGCAAGTGACAAGTCCAGTCCAGAGTTCCCTTCCCTGGTCAGGTAGTGTTTGTCAGAGCTAAAGTGTTGTAAACAAAATGAAAACAAATGCATTTTACTCTGTTTTAACAAGATTAAATCCACAGATTTCCGCCAGACAACTAAAATCAGTGACACTAATAGTTACGTGGGTGTGGGTTAGTGACAGGGATGATTATATTATAATTAACTGTTCATACCATGTGTCCATAAAGCTTCCATTAATGCAGGATGCTGAAGAAAATATTCTCCCAATTTCCCTGAAAATGAGAAACAGCTGAGTCATGTGTCATGTTTCCCCCACATTTGGGGAGAAGGTCTGTAAATGTTCAGGCTAACTGAAATTACAAGTACAACTTCTCAATGTAGCTTGAGAAGACACACTCACTTGTTAATTTTATTCTGTGGCTTTGAACCGGAGACCCAGTTCTCAGCAGTCAGAATATCTAGTGTCAATAATCCTTTGCTTTTCGTGGGATGACGATTTCCTGGGTCTGACTGCAGGAATAATTTAGAACATGTTTTCAACATAAATTCAGACTGGACTGGACACAAATCTGCAGCATAACATCCATATCTTCCATACCTGAGTGTGGCAGAAAGCAAAGGAGAGATACCCTCCAGCAGTAATTGTCCCAAAGGTCTCCTCATGATCTATTGGAAGAGCAACAGACAGTAAATATGTTAATGTTGACATTAAAGAAATGTTGGGTTAGTGTCTGGATGTATGACTCCACTGACACCAATTACTGTATGTGTTCACTAAAACACTAAAAGACACCTTGGGTACTGATTAAATGATGGGAAATTAGCAAAGTGTCCAGTGCATGTACTATATGACTTGTAGAATTTGTGCTTAGGATCTTGCTCATGGTATTAAAGTAGTAAATTAATTTTCCATCATTATCTAATTCCCTTTAGTTTGACTTTAGACAGTTCACTTCACAATTAGGGCGCCATAACTGAGTTCATCTGCTTTCAGTCTAAACGTCCAGGAGGTGCTGCTCACCTTGTGGAAAGCGAACATACAGAGGGACGGAAGAGTTGGCGCTCTGTCCATTTCCAAGCTGTCCCTCTTCACCGCGCCCAAATGCAAGGATAGCATTGGAGTCTCCCACAAGTACTAATGTATGGTGTCTTGAAGTATGAAGAAGAAGGTATATGAAGAGGAATTAATGACTGCTCAACTCGTATTACTATGAATCGATACTTGAAATTGTATAGGAAAGTGACATAGAACATATGAATGTTACCTCCCACAGGCAATCTGAGACACCTTTGAGCCCCAGAGTTCAGCCACCAGTCGTGGTCTCAGTTCGTCTCTGAAGGAGTTGTGCCCCAGCTGGCCATAACGTCCTGATCCACACGTAAACACTCCACCATCCTGAAACCATCACAGCAGATCAGTCATGAAACAGCAATACTGTGGCGATCAATTTACCTACACTCATTCATTAAGTAGGATAGAGTATTAGTAGAGTACGCAATCAGTAAATGTATTCTCTGAAGAGTGTTTAATACATTTTATACATGGATCCATGACAAGAGTCAGAGAGTTCACCTTAGTTAGAACTGCTGTATGGCCTTCTCCACAGGAGATGTGAATAATCTTCTTAATATTCAGAGCTGTTATCTGAACGGGTTCAGGGCAATCTTTAAATAATCAGAGAATATTGTGTCAGCCTTTACAATCAATCTGTCAATCTTTTGACACGTAAAATAAGATCTAAATAATAGCAACTCCTATGCTATTATATGTTGGTAACAACATCTGAAAGTTATTCATAATATCAAAGATGTGACAATAAAATTAGAATTATATATCCATGATATCACTTGACACACCTATGTTGTCTCCTAGGCCCAGCTGGCCAGCGCTGTTCTTGCCCCAGCCAAACACGGCCCCTGAGAGGGACAGGGCAAAGCTGTGGTCTCCTCCAGCACTGATCTGAGACAGGGGGATCCCCGCCAGAGACTTGAGGGGTTGGGGGGACATGGTGCTGGGCTCCCCCTTCCCCAGACCCAGCTGACCGTTGGAGTTCTGGCCCCACGTAAACAACTGCCCATCTGGGAAACAAAGAGTCAATATCAAAAGGATGAAGTAGATTTATGGATGTCAAAGTAATGTGTAACTCCATTGGTACAATACCCACCTTCAGTGAGAGCAAGTGAATGCTGATTTCCGCAAGCAATCTGAGCAATGCGTTTATTATGTAGTACCTCAAGAGGCCTGAAAAAAGTAGACATTTAATTCGTTTTTAAATATATTTGCATACTTGCAACTGATGCTGCATAACATACTGTAATATGCAGCATCAGTTTTGATCAGCAATCAATACAAATTAAACAGTGTTGCTTTGGAACCCACCTTAGTTTATTAAACCTATCCAGCGACAGCGCCTTTCCTCCGCTAAGAATTAAGACAGCGGTGGTTTCCCCACAAGATATAAGGTCAATCTCCTTGACGTCGTTGAAGTTTTCTGGGTGATTAAGCAAATAATGAACAGTAGTGCCAGCGGTAAAGTGGCGATTTACAGACTACTGAGTTTTTTTACGCAATAGCCTACTCACTCAGTTTTCCTGCCCTCGTACTTCCATCCTCCTCCTGCGTTCGGAATATGGACAATTTACCCTCACCGCGTAAAAACGCGACAATCGTTCTCCCTGATGACACACAGCAGATCCTGTTTTGCGAGCGCACAAAGTGAATGGCCTCCTGAATGTCCACCGAGTCAGACTTAGTGAGTCCTCTGTCTGCGTGTGCGCCCCATGTAAATAAAGACATTTTGGAGGCTAATGATGTACTGCAGATCTGTTCAAGCTCATCAACATTCCCGGGAGATTCCGATGGACACCTGGAAAAGTGAGCGCCGCCGTATGTGACGCGGTATATGAGGCTCAAAATGGAAAGGAAACCGAAACTAAACACCGTCATTTATTGGCAAACGATAGTTGTTTTCATTTTTGAAAGTAAAGTCACTCCACTGAGATAAGACTATTATCACTAAATGAAAGCTCGTATGCTATTCCTGTTTCCCCGACGGTACGATTTCATCATCACACAGCCTAATACATAGAAGAACCATGCAATTACTGTAAGAATAAGTAAACTGAAGATGAACTATAGGCATATTTTAAGACTCATCCCGGTTTCCGTCCAACACATTTGTATCAATAGAATTCAAACTGGACGTCCGTTAAAAATAACCATATCTAAAAAAAAATTAATGTAATGCAAATTTTCAATCTTGATTACTTTGATGCACCAGCCAACTCAAGCGCCACATTTTCAAAACAGTTAACACACAGGCCGAAACAGCGCCACTGATGGTCAAAATGACACATTTTGTTCGCAAAAGGCCCTAATCGTGCCAAAACATTTAAAATATGCAACAAAAGCAATTTTTGCCTTCAAACACAACTTGCAAACACGTGTATGAGCTCTTCCAATCAGCCATTACACGGTGGACAATGAAATACAAAGTAAAGCATTCAGTCAGTGTGAATCAGTGCAGCATTGCTTATCATTAGGCCTATTTGTTGTCAAATTTGCCCTCTTCCGAAAAATGTAATCCAGAATTAGAAATTCTTTGATACAAGTGTTATTGATTCCATTTATTCTTGTTTGTTCAAACTGTGACTGAACTGAAATGTTACTGTAATATTTAAATACTGTATAAATATTACACAAAAAACTATCTAAATCAAAATTAAATCTAGAGTATAAAAAATAAAGCTAAAATCTATTACAAAACAACACAGACACTGTACCTTTTAAGGCCTGCAGACTGATTGCTAATTGAAGATTTGTGTGAAGGAGTGTCAAACAAGTGCAGTGATTTCATACCAATGTAGGTCATTTCTAATAGTTAGGAACAGTTTGTTTCTGTTTGGTTACCATAGCTAAAACAATGAAGTTTGGACTGCTTGAATGACATCTGTGTTGACTGTTCTGCAAAAGGGTGGGGAAAATGTGTCAATCCAATGAGGAAGGGTAAAGGTGCAAGAGGTGTCTTCTGCTCCGCTGAGACAGTGATGATGAAAACCGAGTGGTTCTTTAAACAGGTCAAAGCAATCAAGAAAAACTGTAATGTGATGATATTGCCCTGTGTCACAGTCAGACTGTATTGTAGTGGCCCGAGCCAAACTTTTCCGGACTTTGGCTCCCAGGGTGCATTGCGGGAAGGTTCGGGAGTTGTCGTGTTGTTGTTGTGTGTTTACATGTTGTTATGGTTACCCGCCTCCTGTATGCATGTTGTGAGTGTGAATGTCTACCATGTGTTTCTACTGTCAGTGTGTAATGCATGATAACCTGTGTGTGTGAGTGTGTGTAGCGTAGTGTTTGGGAATGGGAAATGAGGATTGAGCTACAAAAATATATTGTTTGAAAAATATTACAAACTAGACAAAGTGACATTGTTGTGACAGTATAAGTATGTATTTATTTGTAAGATAAATAAAAATGAACATTAGATAGTCAGAATGGAAAAAAAAAAAATTCAATATGTAGTTATTTTCATAGCAATAACTACATATTGCCTCTATATCAAGCTCTTTAGGAACAACCAAACTCTTCACAATGATTAATAGCATGGGTTAGATTATTTCGTAGTGTGTCGATCGTGCTATAATTTGGAAGTATCAGGGCCATGTAACATGTACTGGACTCTGGATAGTGTTCATCAGTGTTGATGTGCAGCTTATGTACAGTCAGACGAAGTCGGGCCAGACCTCCCACTGGTAACCGGTCTGTTCCCCGAACAAAGGCTAACAGAACAAAAGTCAAATAAATTAGCAATGCCTGATAGAAAATAGGAAGTAAGTCTGTGTGCTCATATGGCTGATGTCCAGCTTTAAATAAGCAAGTCAGCTAATAGCACTGACTTTTTGGGGGGGTTATAATACTCACATAAAAACTTCTTCTTGTTTTCATCAGAATACTCAAAGAAAACTTTCCAGAGATCCTTCACTGTTTTGTCAGAGGACTTACAGTTTTCGTAGATTGCGTTCTGGTCAAATAAAATACAAAATAGGAAGACGATGTCAGTGGAGAAGAAGAAAAGGTCAAGCCTAACTTCTGTGAGACAGCTGTGAGTGATGCAGTGAATGACTGGTCTGAGCAGCACCTTCTGCAGCTCCTCCCACTGGTACTCCACCTCTCCACAGAGAACGTTCATCAGCTCATCCGGACGGAACATCCTCCATGTCCTGCATGGGCAGCCCAGGTCAAAGCCCTTGAGAAAGTCTTCAAATTGCCGAGTGACAGATGTGTTGAGCACATAGTCCACAAACAAGTCAACATATCTTTTCCTGGTAAATACATAGGATCAACACACACACACACACACACACACTTAATGATTATAATGTATATTTACAGAGTTAGATGTAAAATATTGATTGAGAAACAATATCTACTGTACCTATTTGATTTGGAAACAGAGACATTCCTTCCATTTTCAATCAGGTCATGATCCTTCACCTGTTGCAAGAGCATAAGAGCAAATGAAGACAAGACAGTCAAGACAGCACCTGTGGTCTGTTCTGGATCAACATTGCGATGCCGTCTGGGTTAATATAACAAGAGGACAGTACTTACGGTGAAATCCAAATACAGATCATCAACAACATCTTCATCTTCATCTAGCACTTGTTTCAATCCCCTTATCAGAAAAGGAACAATTTAAGCAAATCACAGTTGGTTATTTTTTCAGTGTACGGTATGTCCCTAATATTGTAGCTCTCTTATAACTGAGTTTTACAGTATAATCCTCAAATTCATTGCTATTTACTGTGAACAGGTCAATGACGGGACATGCTGACTGTCCAAACAGTCCAGGAGAGTGCAACCGCATTCATAGAATGTTTATTTTGAATTGAAAAGGAAAGAGAGTAAACAGGACATTGCCGCATCAAGTGGCCTTTACTGATGAGTGAAACGTTTGTTTCTCTCGAATATTGCTAAAATATTGTCATCAAATATGACAGATGTTTAGTTTTTGGGTCACTGAAGGCCTGTCTTTTGGCAATTTTGCTTTAGCCACTCAATAGTTTGGCACACAATTATTCACATATGTTGAGAACAATGAAGCGGTTTCAATCGTATACTTCTGACTTTTGCTTGTGTTTTTTTTTTACTGTGGTGGGCTAAATTTGGCCTTATTGTAGATATGGAGCAAAATGGTACTCTATTGAGACAATGGAATCCCTTTGAGGAGTCGCTACCTGGCTTGGCATGGTAGTAGTTCCTCCAGATCTTCCAAAGTTGTTTTCAGACCCAGCAGTTTCTTAAAAAGTGCTTGTGGAAAGATGCAGTTGACTGTGCAGTGATTATACAGTGCCATCCCAAAGATCATGCCCATGTAAAGGGCTTCAGTGGCGCCCCTGGTAATCTCATCCTGTAAGAAAGGTTTCACTCATGACTTCTTAGGAATTATAAAACAACAACGAAACAGCAACGAGATGGAAATGTATCAAAATGTATATCATTTGGAAATGTTACTATTTATTATGGCCAAAAGAAGTCACAAAGTCCCTCAAAGCAAAACTCACATCTGGTCTGAACCAGAGGTACTGAGAGTCCTTGTCATTGTTTTCTTTTGAGATTGCCAGTGTTTCACTTCCCTCAGTAGAAAATGCCTTTGAAATGAGACTGAAGAAGGCACGAGACACGCCTCCAATATCCACACCATCTTCCCCCTCAAACTTAACCTGATAGTACAGTAACAGTGTTAATAACAGTGGTGATATACATTGGAATGTAACAGTTTTTTTTTTTTTTTTAAGCATTCTCACCTTTAGTGGGTGCCGTAATAGATAGTGGTCTGCTGAGCGAAGCTGACTGAGGGCACTCTCCAAAATTTCAGTTCGCCTCACTGTCAGCTTAAATTCGTCTAATGGCTGAAACCAGGAGATTCTAGATGCCTCAGAAACAAATTAAGATGTGAATATTTATAGGTTAGATGAAGAATGAACGCCAATGAAACATTTAACACCATTGTATAAAATGTACACCATTGCACCACTCTATTTTGGTGATCAGAAATGGAGAGCAAAATGCAACGCAAAGCTTACATCCAGTCAGTGGCGTATTTTGCGCCATGCGCTCCACATTTATTAAATCTTGTGCCCAAGGGTGTGGCAGGAGGTGTGGTCTGGCATATGATCCAAAAATCTCACACCCTCTAAAAATCATAACGCCTCTGACCAAGAAAAACCTGGTCTATAGCAATAGGAGCAATAGGAGCATATAAGGCACAGCTGAAGACTTACTGTCACAAGACATAAGCAGCAACTCTTCTGCAGGATAAATATCCTTAGGATTTTTATTCAGTCATTCAAACATTATTGGGGTAAGTGTTGCTTTCCAGGGCCAGGCTATGTTTTCGATGGTAAGCCCTTGTTAGTCAATAGTGAAAGTAATTAACTGTGTAGTAACTGTGTTTTTGCTCCAAGTGCACTCCTTTGTCTATAAACTTCACACCTCTTACCATCCGTTTCTGATCGCCTAAATAGAGCCCCATGAGTTTCTTGCTTGCACATACTTCCAGGTCTTGCATTTCTATTGAAGTATCATGTGTAAAAATGACTTTCAGCCAGTAAAATTTCTGTAACTTTTGTATATGATTGCCAAAAAAATTATTGTAGTCTGCGAGACCCCAGATGAACATTTGACAAATTTGAATTTGCTCTGTTTGGCAAAGAAAGAGGCCATTCACTCCCATTTCCAGTGTTCCTAAAACCTGGACACCAATCACAACTGTTGAGGCATGCTTAACATAATAACATCAAGGCAATTTGCTTGCTTGTTCAGATGGGGATTTTTTTCCGTTGCTCTGCATGTGTCATCTCCTTCATTGCTCTGATTGATTTAGGTCTATCCAATTGCGTTCAGAGGCATTTTGATCGTGTGTCTGTTGGTAACGCCCCATGGAAATGGGGGTGAATGAACATTGTCCAGACCCAATTACAATTTCAATTGGCTTTCATAAGGCCTGGTGTTAACTAGGCTAACATTTCTGAAAATCACAGGACATATTCTTCAAATATTTAATTAATAATATATGTTATTTTCTGTAATTTTCTGTGCACTTTTTACAATGTATACAACTCTACGTATTGACTCATGTTTAGGGTTTAGAGACTGTTGTCAATACCTACTTCTTTCATCTTTCGGGCTGTGCCTTTAAACAAAGCAAATTTGGCCTCCAGGTCATAGATGCAGGTACATGATTCCAATATCTTAAGGATTGTCTGAAGTAGAATGGACATAAAAGTGAAAAACTGGATATCAACTAATAATCAATTTATGATGGAATCTGCAACCCACATGGTGAAATCCAGTCCTTGATTACTTCTGTTTCAACACTCTCTGACTCTCTCTTCAAGTAACGATTTTACCATCCTTACAACATTCTCAGAAACCATCACATTTGTGTTGTGTTGCCTATTTATTTAAAACCTTTTTAAATAAGGTCTACCTCAACTGCAGTCTTTTCTTGGTATATCGCCTCCATGCCCCCCTCATCAAGTTCACAATACAATGCATAGTCATACAAATGTTTTGCCAGGACCTGCAGCCTACTGTGTATCTGAAAATATATCCATATGGTAGGGCTGCTCGATTGTGGTAAAAATCATTATCACGATTATTTTGTTCAATATACAGATCACGATTATTAAACATGATTACTCTGTGATTTTGGAACTATCATCCATATTACAAATGTATATCTTTACATTTCTTAAATTTAATTTGAAATATAATCCAACAGGAAAAAATAAATAGAAAAAGATAATGCACACGACAACTCAAGTCAAAAGGAGAGCATTGTTATGAAACTGAACGTACCAAAATAATCATTACATTTCAATTATGTTGTTTTCATAATTGTTGGAAGTCATAATCACGATTAATCGATTAATTCGAGTAATTGCACAGCCCAACCATATGGATAGAAATAATTGTCTAAATGTTAGAGGACTCTTAGACCTAAACTACAAACTGGGGGTAGAATACTTACTTGATCATAGATGTTAATATTTTTGATCTGGAACATGTTTTCTGGAACTTTTCCGTGTGTAGCCTGCCAGTCAAAGAGAGTCACAGGTATAATTTCGGAATCATACTCAGCTTAATCCTGCACCTAAGCCAACTCCTCCCCTCATTCTGCATGTTTGCCATCTTTCCCGAGCTGAAAGCATTGGTACCAAAGTGCTCCGCTGTAAAATGTTTGATTTGTACCATTCATAACAAACAGACTTCTTTTAAAGGTACTGCCAGCGATTCAACATCCGTTGATATTTGAACTGAACACCAACAAAACACAAGAGATCAAACTGACCAATCCTCTCCCCAAACACCCCTTCCAATTCCCCAAACCTCAGTCCTCCCTGGTGATTGGCTGTATGTACTGCATCTGGGGGAGAGGCTGGCTCCACTTAGTTTGTTTGCTCAGTTCATGGAACAGGCTTGAAAACACATGTAGCTGAATCACTAACAGTAGCCTACCTTTAAGCACTGGTGTGATTACAAAAGAAAGATAAGAGGATGAGGATGGTGCTTAGTCATGATTAAGAATTCCTACATACAAAATATGAATCAATGTGATCAAAATATCTCTTCAAATAAATGTTCCTTGTTAACAATCTCTATGATGTGATTGTCATAGTATTCTCTGTACTGTACAATGTCACATTACCTCATACACCCTCTGCAGGACTTCCACCACTTTCTGCAAAGCCTCATGACCAAAGAGTCTTTTGGGGATCCCATCAAGTAATGTTTCACACACTGAGCGGAATGCTGTAACAAGTGCTCCAATGAAAGAGTCAGACAGGCTGAACCAAAGCATCCCTGTAACCCCCAGAAAAACAAAGAAATGTACCAGTTTCCACACAACTTTAACTGCCACCTCATATTCTACCCATCAGAAAGATGAAAGAGAAAAAAATACTTCTGAGTACAGTTGTTCAACCAATGCAACAGGTACATCATATAGCATTTAAATAGAGACTTGATGGTTACAAAAGACAGTCCTTACCCAGGGCTTTTAGCGAATCAGGGTGCAGCCTGAGAATGGCCTCGGCCAATGAGACGGCGAGGTCTGTCCCCCTGTTGTGTTTGAGCAGCACCCTGAGCAGCTCCGGCAGGATGAGGTAAACTCTGAGGCCCTCCACTCCAGCAGGGCTGGGGCTCAGCGAGGGGAGCAGACGCAGGCGCACCACAGACTCCACCTGAAATTAAGCCGTTGATAGCAGAAAGATTAAATGCTTTCATAACTGGAGAGAAAAACACACTGTGCATTTGTAGTAGAAATGTTGGATTACTAACAAATCTTATGTTTTAGAAGAGAATATGAATTAACATTTATTACATAGAAGTGATTAACATTATATTTTCATATATTATTTGTATGCTTTTCTATACATTCAATACTGTGCATCAACTTTGCTTTGTCTGTCATTTGCTCTCTTCATGTTACGACTTTCTAATAAAGGTCTTGCGACCCCCTTTTGTCACAAGCTAAGGGTATTCTGCAGTAATATTAGGAAGACCCTGACAGAGAACATGCTACGACAAGGAAATGCTGAGGGATGTATATATATTGTATAGACCTATTATCTTGCTTACTTGGAGTGCCCGCATGACTTGCGTATGGCACATGGATCACATGCTATGTCCAAGAAGTGTCCATGTATTGTTCCAAGGTCATTATATGGATTATTTCTCACTAAATGCATATTTAACCCTTTATTATTATAGAATTATTCAAAAGCTTCATAATGATGTATAATATGTTCATATTGACCACTCTATGCAGATGCTATGGGCAATTTAATTTTCCCCTATGTCTTAAAATCGGTATTTTTTACCGCGCGGCACACGTTAAAAAGTGGTCTGCCATGCATAGTGGGAATGAGTTAATTTCCTGTTAACATGATTTTTCTTAAACTTTAGGACCAGGGCTACAAGAAAATACCCATGAAGTCTAATCTTGGGGGGGGTGCATGTGGACCCCTACTAGCCCATAGACTATTGTATTGTTGCATGTATGAGGAGTTTTGGAAAAGACCATTGTACCCATGTGATTTGTATTACCACAATGTAACTACGCATGTATAAGATGGGCTTTGCCCTAGAAATCTTTGAACAGTGTTATCAGAGCTATGATGTGGCTAGTGACCTGTTCCCGGTATCGTGAATAAACCTGCAGTGTTTTCTCACACCTGAGTGTGCCTGGAGATTTTTGACCACACATTGATATGCAAACACCCTCTACCTTCAGCATGACTTTCCTCTCCTTTTTAGTCGTGGAGAGCTTCTCAAAAGCAATGCGAGCCAGAGACAGATCCAGCCCAGAGTACCCAGATGATGTTTTGTAATGTTCATCACAGCTAAACATGAGAGAAAACGAAATTATACACGGAATACAACAATAACTGTATGTTTGTGATTTTTAATTTGATCAAGAGAGCAAGTAATGGATGGGCCTGTACCCTGTCTCAAGGAAGCTTCCATTGATGCTTGAAGCAGATGAACATATTTCTGTTATTTCACTGTATCCAAGAGAAAAGTTTAAAGTTTGATCACTGAATCAAGCGCCTCTGCTCATGGATCAATCAACAAGTAATATTTAGACAGAAAAAAAACAATCAAGCAAATAAAAACTTGCCTCTGGATTTTTTCCCAGGAGGAATTACAGTTTGAGATCCACTTGCCAATCTTTTTATCATTTAGTGCTTCTCTCTTTCTTATGGTGGGTTTGTGCTTGGCTGGGCCTTTCTGGCATTCCTGTTTGTTATGTTTGTTATTTGGACTGTATTTGATTGCATTATTTATGGGGGGGGGGGGGGTAATCAATATCAGATACCCAGTTAATGATTGAGGGCATTTTCAAACTCACCTGAGTAGAATCACATAAAGCAAAAGAGAGATTCCCTCCAGCAATAAGTTTTGTTACTCTTTGCTCCACGCTGTGAATTGAGACATACAGTACGTCATAACATAAGGACTTCCTTCCTTCCTCATGACTGTCTGAATCGACTTCTCAGATTACTCACCTGGTGACAAGTGCACAAGTAGCGAGAGGAACACACTGATTGACTATTTGTCCATTTCCAAGCTGCCCCTGGTCACCACGTCCAAATGAGTAAATCTTTGAGGGTCCCACCAGCACCAAGGTGTGGTGCCTTAAATTGAAGCAACCAACAATAAAAATAAGTGTGTGATCAGAGATATTTGGCTCCACATTGAATTTAGTTTTTTGACAATGATACAAATGTACACCGCGGTTCACATGCAAACCACTTTTAGAATGATAGAGATAGATAGATAGATAGGCAGATAGATAGATAGATAGATAGATACTTCATTGATTCCCAAGGGGAAGTCAAGGTCCCATCAGCTTAAGACACCAAACACAACATACATTATACTACACTACATGACAGCAATCTGAATTAAATTCAAATCCCTTTCTTTAGACAACAGGGCACTTACTGGATTTGCACCTTGCAGTCTTAATTCCATAATCTAGCTCTACGTCCCCTCTTGACCTCTCTTGACACCTGCGGACCTGCGGTACTCTACTGAGCATCTGCTATGTCCACCATTATACAACAGTTAGGTCCAACAACACCACTCCCACTCGTGCGATAATGCTTAATTGGCATTAACGCGTCACAGTCACGACTCTTTTCCTCTGTGATTCCTCGTTGGTGATGAGTTCCCTAATGTTCTACATTTTATGTTTTTTTGTTAATAATTAGCCTATGACAACTCATTTTTTCCACTGTTGGCATATGACATTGTAATTATGCTTAATGTAGGCGTTTCGACTTATATTTACTATCATTTTTAACTAATATGTAGTGGTTATAAGTCGCTTTGGACAATAGCATCTGCCAAATGCCATACTGTAAACGTAACATACCTCCCACAGGCAATCTGAGACACCTTTGAGCCCCAGAGTTCAGCCACCAGTCGTGGTCTCAGTTCGTCTCTGAAGGAGTTGTGCCCCAGCTGGCCATAACGTCCTGATCCACATGTAAACACTCCACCATCCTTTAAGAGTCACAGAGAATATCAATAATTCCAAATGCTCTATACACTACAAAAACAACAATAACTCTTAATAGGAAAAATTTTGTACAACCTTCACAAGGATGGCAGTGTGTTCCGCTCCACATGAAATAAAGATGGTCTTCTTGAGACTTAAGCAACTCACATCAACAGGTTCTGGACGATCTGTGACATACAAGTTCCTTACTGTATCACAAAAACTATTGGTGAATATGTAACTTACAGTATAAAAGGTAACTTTTACAAACGACTTGCGAAAAGACCTGAATGATCTCTGCTTCATCTGTACAAACCTGAGAGGTCTCCTAGGCCCAGCTGGCCAGCGCTGTTCTTGCCCCAGCCAAACACGGCCCCTGAGAGGGACAGGGCAAAGCTGTGGTCTCCTCCAGCACTGATCTGAGACAGGGGGATCCCCGCCAGAGACTTGAGGGGTTGGGGGGACATGGTGCTGGGCTCCCCCTTCCCCAGACCCAGCTGACCATTGGAGTTCTGGCCCCACGTGAATAACTGCCCGTCTGAGATGGAAATAATAATGATTGGTGGGATAGACTGTACACTAAACATCTGTGGATAATACTTCTCAAACGTTGTTTTGTCTTTTGTCTTATGACAGGTTGTTATGTAGTCTACCCTGTGAAAGAGCAATCGAATGCTGGTCCCCACATGCAACCTGAGTGATGTGTTCACTACTGAGGCCTTTCATACGCCTGAGGAGGAAAAATTTTGTTTTAAAAATGTTCTGTCAAGCAGGAAGGAATAACACAACCTGTTCGATGTTACTTAGACCGACCGACCTTGGGATCTGAGTTGTATCCATGTGTAAAGCCTTCCCGCCATGGGAAATGAGGACAACATGCGCATCCCCACAGCATATTTCTTTAATCTTCTCTTTCAAATCGAGGGAATCTATAACATTTACATTGTATTAGCAATGGTGGCATGGATAACTCTACGACACAAGATAGATATGCGGTCGTGTCTTACTTAGTTTTCCAGGTTTTGCTTTTCCGTCCGAACTCTCCACACTCAAGAGATAGTCGACATTTCCATCGCCGCGTAAAAACGCAGCAATTCTTCTTCCAACCGAAATGTCTTGAATTTTGGATTTCGGACGCACAAAGTGAACTCCAGAGCGCGATTCCACAACGGCATCAGACCTACGCAAACCTTTACGGGATCCTGCTCCCCAAGAAAGCATTGCCATTGACATCATTCAAACAATTATTATGCAAGTATGAGTTATCTTCTAGCTGCCCTCATCACTCACCAGCTACGCGCATAATGCTTTGGATGCTATTTTAATGAATAGTAAATACGTTCAAGTCATTTCAGTGAAATGGAGGTTAGTGTTATTGTATTGGTTCGTCGATACTGAAACAGTTACTCATCATATTCATTTATCATGTGGGCAAGGTCAGGGCAGAGTTGTGTCGTTTTTAGTGAAACGAAAGTGACAGTGCACCCTTCCGCATTCTTGAGGTGTTGAACATCCCTGTACATCCTTTCTAATGAGGCTGCCTTCACCTTGCTCTGTACTGGCGGGTTTGTGGCCCTTGGATGACCAGATGTCCAGATGACCAGATGTTTTGGGGGATAGTCCCCGTTTTTGGTTGCCTGTTCCTGGGGGGAAAAAACTACCTATGTCCACGTTTTGTGAACTCAAATTATGTATTTCAATCAGATTGATAGTCAAACTGAAAATGTCCCTGTTTTTTTTCAGTTTTTGGGATTATGTCCCCTGTTTTGGTCTCGGACAGCTGGTTATCTCAAGTGCTGGAAGCTGGGCTGGATGCTGCACATTTGGACCAATAGGCCAACATAATCTAACATATCACTACAATGAACAGGACAAATCCATGGTTCATTATTGGCAAAATTCCAAAATACCAAAAAATCAAAAATGGAAAGTAATTTACACTGGTAATTAGCAGGATGTTACTTTTTCCACACAGTATGACACATTGATGAGTCATTTGATATTTGTTCCAAAAAGATGATATTGATAATATTTTATTATATTATACTATACTTTAGCAAGGTGTCTGTTCTCACGCAGTAAGAAACTGCTTATTTATCCTGCTCATTTATCCACTTTGCACAACACAATCAACTATTAATCAGTTGAATTATTTGTGCCGTTTTATTAGAAGTTTTTAGTAAATGTGATAGGGGTTGTCTTTGTAGTAAGATGGTGCATTGTGCATACCATAGTCCCCTGGCACGCCTCCGGATCCCCCGCTTTTAACTGGGAACAAAATGCTTTTCTTTCATAGGGCCCAGCATTTCTAGCAGTGCCCCTGGTGAAACCAGTCAGCGCAATGAAACATGAACTTGAACAGACTACACAACGCATAGTGGAAACAGGAACAGCAGGCTTTATTGTCACTAATAATGCTGGTGCATATACTCTTCAGAACAACAGGCACAACATGGGAAAGTAGTGTAGGATAATGCTAACGATGAATAGGCCAAGTTGTTTATGTGTTTGCAGTGTGTAAGGCCATTATTATACTTATATGTTCCCCTTTCATTTGTGTTGAAATACAGTCACACCAATGAGATAAGATAAGACTATTATCGAGAGACGAAAGCTCGTTCATGTTTTTTATTGTCACATATACTTTGCAGTTTAGTGAAATTCTTGTGCCACAGTTGCAATAAGGAGGGGTAAATAGATAGTGGAGGGGGGGGGGGAAGGGGGGCTTAAATAAGGGGATTGAAAAGTACCACACATAGCCAAACTATCCATATATGTACACATTATACAGTCATTCACACACACACACACACACACACACACACACACACACATGGAAGCAGAGAGAAGAGGGAATGAGCTGGATGGCTGACATCTTTGATGATGGATGCAGCCCTCCTCTGACAGCGTGTGGAGTAGATCGTTTGAAGCTGAGGGAGGTTAACCCCAATGATCTTTGATGCAGTCCTGACAGTCCTTGACAACACTTTCAGGTCATGTCAGGACACTCTCAATGATGCAGCAGTAAAAGTTCACCAGGTTTGTTCCCACCCCGAAGCTCTTTAGCCTCCTCAGAAAGAACAGTCTCTGCTGCGCCTTCTTGAGGATGCAGGTGGAGTGTAGAGACCATGAGAGGGAGCTGGTGATCTGTACACCCAGGAACCGAAAACTACTGACCATTTTAACTAATTAAGGTAAATCATTAATTAATTCAGGTAAATCATTCATACAGAGACATACATGATTGCCACCTTCTTCCTGAGGTCAATTACTATTTCTTTCGTTTTGTTGACGTTCAGGTAGAGGTTGTTGTTGTGGCACCATACAGTCAGGTCTCTCACTTCCGTCCTGTAGGAGGCCTCATTGTTGTTGCTAATGAGGCCAATCACTGTAGTATCATCTGCAAACTTGATGACGCTGTTGTTTTCATGCTTTGCCAGTTGCCACACAGTCATGATTGAACAGACTGTATAGCAGAGGACTGAGGCAACAACCTTGTGGGACTCCGGTGTTGAGAGTCAGTGTGGTTGATGTCCTGTTGCCTATTTTAACTAACTCAGGCCTGTTGGTCAGGAAGTCCAGCCCCCAACTGCATATGGGGCTGCTCAGACCTAGGTCTCTGAGCTTTAACGCCAGTTTTGATGATACAACAGTGTTGAAGGCAGAGCTGTGAACAGAATCCTGACATTCAGTAGGTGTTATTATTGTCCAGGTGAGCTAGAGCAGTGTGCAAGGCGATGGAGATGGCATCATCCACGGTTATGCTTGTATTCAAACTGAAGTTGATCCAGGAAAGCAGGGAGGTGTGTGTTGATGTATGCTGCAACCAGTCTCTCCAGGCACTTCATCATTATAAATGTTAGGGCGATGGGCCGGAAGTCATTCAGACAAGTCACAGAGCTTTTCTTGGGTACTGGCACTATTGTTGTTTTTTAAAAACACAAAGGCACTGTGCATCAGGATAGGGACAAGTTGAAGATGTCTGTGTAGACCTGTGACAGCTGAATGGCGCACGTCTTAAGAACATGAGACGGAATACCGTCAGGGCCAGCAGCTTTGCGAGCATTAACCTGTTGAAAAGTTCTGCTCACCTCAGCTTCCGACACCTGTAAAATGTCTCCTCCCTCTGGAAGCGCACCTTTGTTCATCATAATTGAGCCGTGATACTCAAAACGAACATAGAAGCTGTGGGCTTGTACCTGTTTTCCAGAGGGTACGATGTCATCATCACAATACAGCCTAATCTACATAGAAGAACCATGCAGTTAAGAATAACTAGGCCTACTGAAGGCATATTTAAGACTCATCCCGGTATTTCCGTCCAACACATTAGTATCAATAGAATTCAAACGGACGTCCTTTTTTTAACATTTATTTATTTACGATACATTCTTCAATCACAAAGAAAATTGGTGTCCTTAGCGGTTTGGTTTTTACTCATATTTTTAATTAAGGCATTAGGATCAATTGTCAAATGATGATTATATATTCCTCTTTTTAGGCAACTTTAGTATAGTATCAAATACATTTTATCTCCACTGTACAGTATATGTATATATGTGTGTGTGTGTGTGTGTGTGTGTGTGTGTGTGTGTGTGTGTAATGCAATTTTAATGTGATGATATTGCCCTGTTTCAGACTGTATTTAAGCATGTATTTATTTTTAGGATGAAATAAATTAACATTAGATAGACAGAATGGAACAAACCAATATGGACTGTATAAGTGGTGGATGTTTTCACAGCAAGAACTACATATTGCATATAGGAATCCAGCCCATTTAGGCAAGACCAAACTCTTCACAATGATTAATAGCCTGGATTAGATTATTTCGCAGTGTGTCGATGGTGCTGTAATTTGGAAGTGCCAGGCACGTGTAACATGTGCTAGCCTGTGGATAGTGTTCATCAGCGTTGGCTATGTTCAGCGTTCGGACAGTCAGACGGAGCCGGGCAAGACCTCCCACTGGTAACCGGTCTGTTCCCCGAACAAAGGCTAACGGGAAAAAAGTCAAATAAATGAGCAATGCCTAATAGAAAATAGGAAGTAAGTCTGTATGATCATATGGCTGACAGCCAGCTTTAAATAAGCAAGTGAGCTAATAGCACTGACTTTGTTTTATTATTATACTCACATAAAAACTTCTTCTTGTTTTCTTCAGAAAGCTCAAAGAAAACTTTCCAGAAATCTTCAACTGTTTTGTCAGTGGGGTTACAGTTTGCGTTCTGGTGAAACAAAATACAAAATAGGAGGATGTCAGTGAAAAAGAAGAAAAGGTCAAGCCTAACTCCTGTGAGATGGAAGGGAAGATAGATAAAATGAGCCTTTATTGTCTCCAAGTGGAGAAATTTGCCTTGGGCAATCAAGAGAGTGAGATTGAGACACAGATTAGACAAAAAACACAAAAAAATACATTAACACAAAAAACACCAACCAGTAATGCAGAGACGAGATATAAACAAGAAGCTAACTTCACATCCACACACATACTGCCCCCCCCCCCCCCACCCCCACATACACATACTGCCACCCCCACCCACCCACCCATACTCCTTCAACACACAGTTAATATTGCACATGATATTACACAGTCTACATTACACAAACATTCTGTATCGCACACACTGTAAAGAAAAAGGTCAAGCCTGTGAGCCAGCTGTGAGTGATGCAGTGAATGACTGGTCTGAGCAGCACCTTCTGCAGCTCCTCCCACTGGTACTCCACCTCTCCACAGAGAACGTTCATCAGCTCATCCGGACGGAACATCCTCCATGTCCTGCATGGGCAGCCCAGGTCGAAGCCCTTGGCAAAGTCTTCAAATTGCCGAGTGACAGATGTGTTGAGCACATAGTCCACGAACAAGTCAACATATCTTTTCCTGGTAAAGACACAGGATCAACACACACACACACACACACACACACATGATCAACACACATAAACACACACACACACACACACTTAAAGATTATAATGAACATTTACAGTTAGATGTGAGATCTACCTATTTGCTTTGGTTACTAAAACATTCCCTCCATTTTGAATCAGGTCATGGCCCTTCACCTGTTACAACATGGGAGCATATGAGCAAATAAAGACAGAGCCAAGGCAGCACCTGTGGTCTGACTGATCTGGATCAACACTGAGCTGCTGTCTGGGTTAATATAACAAGAGGACCGTACTTACGGTGAAATCCAAATATAGATCATCAACAACATCTTCATCTTCATCCAGCAGTTGTTTCAATCCCCTTATCAGAAAATCAGGTGTGTTTTTTTTTTAATTTTAGATGTGTGTTTCCACAAGTTCTTACAACTGAGTTCTATTATCGTCAAATCCATTGCTATTCACTGGGTAGACTTTTATGCTGTATTTCAAAACCCTGCCAGCAGACAATATCAAATGTGACAAGTGTTGTTATTTGTATATTGCTGACTTTTTCTTGCATTTTTACTGGTGGGCAATATTTGGCCTTACTGTAGATTCTTCAGAATGCCACTTTCATTGTGCTACTGGAATCCCCTTTAGTAATCACTACCTGGCTTGACATGGTGACAGTTCCTCCAGATCTTCCAAAGTTGTTTTCAGACCCAAAAGCTTCTTAAAAAGTGCTTGTGGAAAGATGGAGTTGACTGTGTAGTGATTATACAGTGCCATCCCAAAGATCATGCCCAGGCAAAGGGATTCACTGGTGCCCTTGCAAACTGTATGCTGTGAAAATGGTTTCATTTATGACAAAACAGCTTGACCAAAAAAGAGAATTTACCGTGATGAGATGAAAAGGTATGCAAATGTATATAAGTCAGCAATGCTATTAATAATGACTGAAAGGAAAATAAATCAAAGTTCCTCTCAACTCACATCTGGTCTGAACCAGACACACTGGGAGTCATCATAGATTTCCAACGTCTTGCTTTCCTCAGTAGAAAATGCCTTTGTAATGAGGTTGAAGAAGGCACGGGACACGCCACCAATATCCATACCATCTTCCCCCTCAAATTTAATCTGATAGTATAAAAGTATTAGTAGAATTCATGATTTAAATTAGTAGGCTATGTAACAGTAGTCTTATATCACTCTGACCTTTAGTGGGCGCCTGAATTGAATGTGGTCTGCTGAGCGAAGCTGACTGAGGACACTCTTCAGAAGTTCAGTTCGCCTCACCGTCAGCTTAAATTTGACTCGTGGTAACCAGTCAAAGAAGTCGACGGAGCTAGATTCCTCAGAATGAAACAAATTAAGATGTGAATATTTCTGTAACAATGTTGTAATAGTGCATACTTTTTCAACCATGACTATAAAAAAGGAATGTTTTTCAATGTGAAGTCATCATAGGTTTCTTGCAAATGCTTGCACATTCTTTCAGATAAAATCCAAACTAACTTTCCACCAGTTACCACTTTATGAAAACTAGCCAGACCCCTATCCATCAGGCTCACAAACTCCAGTGACTTGTTCAAGAGGCAGCTCATAAAGCACCATGTGGCCCTTGTCTTTGAAAAGTGATATCCTAAAATAAATTTGTAAAAATGACAGATACCACCCAGTAATTCTCTGTCAGTGCCATGTTCAGGATTTAAGAGACTGTTATTAATACCTACTTTTATCTTTGCAGCGGTGCCTTTAAGAGCAGCATATTTTGTCTCAAAGTCAAAGATGCAGGGATATGATTCCAACATCTTCAAAGTTGTCTGAAGTAGAATGCACATTAAAGTGACAAACTGGATTACAACTCCACATTAATAATAATTAAAAAAGGCATTTAAACCTTTATAATAAAGCCTACCTCAATTGCAGACATTTCTTGGTATATCGCATCTATGTCCATTAAGTCCTTCTCATCAAATTCATAATAGTCTTCCCAATCAACTTTCAGGACTTCCAGCCTACTGCACATCTAAAAAAATCCATATGGAAAGAAATAATTGTTTAAAGGAACACTTCACCATTTTTTCATATTAAACTATGTTATTCCCTTAATTAAGACGAGCTGATACATACCTCTCACGTTTCAATGCGTGCACTCACTGGCTCTGGCGCGCGGCGCAACTTTGAAAGCATTTAGCTAGCCCAATGCTTTCATTAGGATCCAAACAGAGATGAAGTTAGAAGCGACCAAACACCTCCATGTTTTCCCTATTAAAATACAGTTACACAAGTAGTCACACGACCAAGTATGGTGAGACAAAATAAAAAGTAATTTCCTCACTCCAAAGTGAAACTGAAAGTGCGAGAGTGAGGATATTACTGCGCCACACGATATACTGTAGTTATCCCTCTTACCTGCTTACAAATGCACCACGTTTTATTTTGTCTCACCATACTTGGTCGTGTGACTACTCGTGTAACTGTATTTTAGTAGGGAAAACATGGAGGTGTTTGGTCGCTTCTAACTTCATCTCTGTTTGGATCCTAATGAATGCATTGAGCTAGCTAAGTGTTATCAAAGTTGCGCCGCCTGTCAGAGCCAGTGAGTGCACGCATTGAAACGTGAGAGGTATGTATCAACTCGTCTTAGCAAAGGGAATAACGTACAGTAGTTTAATATGAAAAAACGGTGAAGTGTTCCTTTAAAGGAACCGTAGGCCTATGTAAGAAATTTACTTCAATTAATCATAAAATGGCCCTGATATGTCACTAGACATCAAGAAATCAACAGTAGTCAGGCCAGGATATTGGCATTTAAAAAGGTAAGTTGCAGCCCTCAACTGATGTTGATGTTTACATATTGTGTGTTTTTGTGTGGCCTGATGCGCCACCCTCTACCTATCTACTAATCATGAAGTCAGTAGTGTTTTGGCATCCAGGTTGCCAACTTCGACTCAGTGGGGAGGGGGAGGGGATACACCACTCTACAATATTTTGAAAGTGATTGCAGTACCAGTTTTGGCCAAAATCTTACATACTGTACTGTTCCTTTAAATGTTAGAAGCATCTTTAACCTAAACAACAAATTGGAGACACAGCACTTACTTGAGCAAGGATGATTTTCATATTTTTGATCTGGAACATGTTTTCTGGAACTTTTCTTCTGTGTGTAGCCTGCCAGTCAAAGAGTCAGGCACAAATATGATTCCTCTACTCAGCTTAATCCTGCTCCTAAGCCAGCTCCTCCCCTGTCTATGATATGATTGTCGTATATATTCACTCTGTAAAACAATGTCACAATACCTCATAGATCCTCTGTAGGACTTCCAACACTTTCTGCAAAGCCTCAGGACCAAAGAGTCTTTTGGGGATACCATCAAGTAATGTTTCACACACTGAGCGAAACATTTTAACAAGTGCTCCAATGAAAGAGTCAGACAGGCTGGACCAAAGCATCTCTGTAACCCCAAAAGAAACAAGTATCCATAAAAGTGTCCTTAACCGCCACCTAAGATTCTAACCATGAGAAAGAAAAAGATGAAAGAAATATTTGCTTCTACGCGGCCTGCCAGAACTAACGCAGAATGCTTGATTGGTTCAACCAATGAGCATAACAGAGCATAGTATATGCAAAGACTTGTTAGTTGCAGAACACATTTCTTACCCAGGGCTTTTAGCGAATCAGGATGCAGCCTGAGAATGGCCTCGGCCAATGAGACGGCGAGGTCTGTCCCCATGTGGTGTTTGAGCAGCACCCTGAGCAGCTCCGGCAGGATGAGGTAAACTCTGAGGCCCTCCACTCCAGCAGGGCTGGGGCTCAGCGACGGGAGCAGATCCTCCTGAACAACTTGAATGACCTGAAATTAAACTATTGATTGTAGATAAACTTGTCTGGTGGATATTTTAGGGCAGTCCACCCTTCTGCAGGCGGATATAATTTTATCTGACCCCTACCATGTGATGTACCAAGAATACGTGCTCATGAACTCAGGTAGGGTTATTTTAGCACAACCGCCTTAAACATTCATTCATTTGTCCCCCTATCAGTCAAAATGATGCTGTGTGCGACAGGAGAGTGCAGAGGGAGTGTGTGACAACTTGTGAGCGTGCTGAGTGGGACTGGGTGGGAACGAGTGCTATTTATGCAGCATTTATTGTGCTTTAAGAGGTGTGGAAGTGGAATTAAGGTCATGAGGGATGGATTACTGAATAGGCCTACTAGCTAGGGTCGAATTCTGGAAAATTGGGCACTTCTGGAAAAGTTTTTGGCAGGGTGTTAGGTATAGGCCTAAGGTTTTAAAATCCATTGATACAAGTTGGGGTGGCACCCCTAGTGGCAGTTATGCATACAGTCCAAAATGGCCCCCACCGAAAAGAGAAAAGGTTATATCTCAGCTTCCTTTACTCTTAAATTATTGTATAATGTATTTTTTCTACTTTGTTTGATGCTTTGCTTTGCTTTGGTAACTGCCACTAGGGGGGCCACCCCAACTTGTATGGATTTTTAAAAACCTTAGGCCCATACCTAACACCCTGCCAAAAATCAAAAACTTTTCCAGAAGTGCCCAATCTTCATGATTTTTCACGTATTAGGCCCTAGCTATACTGGGTCCAGGCCCCTGAAGCCCAAACCTCTGCTTGAAGTCAATACTAGGTCCCTATTTCTTAATAATAAGTCCCCTCATATCTCAATATACCCCTGATATCTCAATAGGGCCCCTCAGTAGCACTGGTTACGCTATGTGTGATAATCCTACTTTTCACATCTGTGCCCAGGGGACCATAACCTGTCCATGAGGTGGATGGTTGTAAATGTGTATCCATTCACCATGTATTTTATATTGATTGTATTTGTATCATATGTGCTATGTCCTGTGATGTTTTTGTGTTGTTGCAGCTTTTACCCTTCATCCAAAACAAATGTCTCCCTTGGAAGACCTACCGTAACAAAGTAACCCTGAAGTAAAGTAACCAAAATTGGAAGAAAAAATAAAGCGCACTGTGCATTGATATGCAGACACCATCTACCTTCAGCACGACTTTCCTCTCCTTTTTCGTCGTGGAGAGCTTCTCAAAAGCAATACGAGCCAGAGACAGATCCAGCCCAGAGTACCCAGCTGATGTTTTGTAATGTTCATCACAGCTAAACAGAGAAAATGAATTATGCACAGAATACAACAATAACTGTATGTTTGTGATTCTTAATTTGATCAAGAGAGCAAGTAATGGATGGGCCTGTACCCTGTCTCAAGGAAGCTTCCATTGATGCTTGAAGCAGATGAAAATATTTCTGTTATTTCACTGTATCCAAGAGAAAAGTTTGAAGTTTGATCATGATCACTGAATCAAGTGACTTTGTCCATGGGTCAAGCAACAAGTAAGTAACATTCAGACAGAAAAAGAAATCAAACAAATGGAAACTTGCCTCTGGATTCTTTCCCAGGAGGAATTACAGCCAAAGATCCACTTGTCAATCTTTTTCTCATCTAGTGCTTCCCTCTTTCTTATGGTGGGTTTGTGCTTGGCTGGGCCTCTCTGGCATTCCTGTCATATTAGCAGGATGTTCCTCTTATTTTGACTGTATTTAAGCCCACCTTAGTGTATACTGTATGTGTGTATATATATATATATATATACTGTATATATATATTATATATAGATATAGATAGATAGATTGATATATAGATAGATTTATTTCTTTATTCCTTTTTTTTAATCAATAGCAGATACCTGTACAGTACATGATTTATAGCAAACTCACCTGAGTAGAATCACATAAAGCAAAAGAGAGATTCCCTCCAGCAATAAGTTTTATTACTCTCTGCTCCACGCTGTGAATTGAGACATACAGTACATCATGACATGAGGACTGCCTCTGAGGGTAGGAATCTACTCGTGACTGTCTGAATCGACTTCTCAGATCACTCACCTGGTGACAAGTGCACAAGTAGCGAGAGGAACACACTGATTGACTATCTGTCCATTTCCAAGCTGCCCCTGGTCACCACGTCCGAATGAGTAAATCTTTGAGGATCCTACCAACGCCAGGGTGTGGTGCCTGCAATTGAAGAAACCAACAACAAAAAGAAGTGGTTGATCAGATATTTGGCTCCTAATTGAATGTAGGTCTATGGCAATGATACAAATGATCATGGGCAAACCACTTCTAGAATTACATATAACAGCCAGAATTAAATTAAAATCCCTCACTTCAGACAACAGAACACTTACTGGATCTGCACTTTGCTGTCTTCAAAATGTCTGGTCAGCAAGTTTGCTCAGGGCAGTTAGGCCTACTCTGTGAGAGATCTGCCGCTGCCACGACCACCAAGCTGCGGCTGACCTACCAGCTGCCATGCTAGCATTTAATGTTAGGTGCCTGGAGTCTGGATTGGGTAAAGAACTCTGATAACAACGTCACAAACTATGAAACAACTCTCGCTGTCAAAATTCACAGAGCTGCTGATCAGCAAGATTGCCCATGACTTCAGACTGTTCTTCCAGTCCTCTGCAGACTGGCAGAAAATCCTCTGGGTTGGTAAGCTATAAAGACACAGCTGTGCATGGTTTCATGGAAGTCATCATTGCCCTTGGACATTTTTCAGCCAATTAAATGGAACCACTTGTACTAATTTAACATCACATTTTCTTTTTTACTTTTTATTTGATAATTTGTCTTTTGTCTTGTGTTTCATTCATTGCTGCCATGGGTACGCTGGCGACTATGCCGCTCTGTCCAGCATGTTTTGTCCCGTGTGTCAATGTCTTGTATGTGGAGCATGTTGTCTTACACACTGCGCATACAAAAATGTGCTATATAAAATAAAAGTGACTTGACTTGACTGGATCATCCATTGACATTAAAACGTCAGAGTCAAGACTCTTTTCCTCTGTGAATCCTCATTAGTGGGATGAGTTCCCTAATATCAAATACTCTAAGTCGCTTTGGACAATAGCATCTGCCAAATGGCATAAACATAAACATAACATACTTTCCACAGGCAATCTGAGACACCTTTGAGCCCCAGAGTTCAGCCACCAGTCGTGGTCTCAGTTCGTCTCTGAAGGAGTTGTGCCCCAGCTGGCCATAACGTCCTGATCCACATGTAAACACCCCACCATCCTTTAAGAGTCACAGAGAATATCAATAACTCCAAATGCTCTATACACTACAAAAACAACAATAACTCTTGGCACATGAAAAATATTGTACAAACCCATGAATAGGCACATGATAAATAGTCCTATTGTACCTTTACAAGGATGGCAGTATGTTCCGCTCCACATGAAATAAAGATGGTCTTCTTGAGACTTAAGCAACTCACATCAACAGGTTCTGGACAATCTGTGACATACAATCTGTGACATACTGTATCACAACAACTATTTGTGAACATGTAACTATACAAACGACTTGCGAAAAGACCTGAATGATCTCTGCTTCATCTGTACAAACCTGAGAGGTCTCCTAGGCCCAGCTGCCCAGCGCTGTTCTTGCCCCAGCCAAACACGGCCCCTGAGAGGGACAGGGCAAAGCTGTGGTCTCCTCCAGCACTGATCTGAGACAGGGGGATCCCCGCAAGAGACTTTAGGGGTTGGGGGGACATGGTGCTGGGCTCCCCCTTCCCCAGACCCAGCTGACCGTTGGAGTTCAGGCCCCACGTGAAGACCTGCCCATCTGAGAGGGAAATAATAATGATTGGTGGGATAGTCTGTACATTAAACGTCTGTGGATAATACTTCTCAAACGTTGTTTTGTCTTTTGTCTTATGACAGGATGTTAATATACCCTGTGAAAGAGCAATCGAATGCTGGTCCCCACATGAAACCTGAGTGATGTGTTCACTGCTGAGGCCTTTCATATGCCTGAGGAGGAAAAATATTGTTTTAAAACGTTCTGTCAAGCAGAAAGGAATAACCCAACCTGTTCGATGTTACTTACACCGACCTTGGGATCTGAGTTGTATCCATGAGAAAAACCTTTCCGCCATGGGAAATGAGGACAACATGCGCATCCCCACAGCATATTTCTTTAATCTTCTCTTTCAAGTTGAGGGAATCTATGACATTTTCATTGTATTAGAAATGGTGGCATGGATAACCCGACGACACAAGATAGCATATGCGGTCGTGTCTTACTTAGTTTTCCAGGTTTTGCTTTTCCGTCCGAACTCTCCACACTCAAGAGATAGTCGACATTTCCATCGCCGCGTAAAAAGGCAGCAATTCTTCTTCCAACCGAAATGTCTTGAATTTTGGATTTCGGACGCACAAAGTGAACTCCAAAGTGCGATTCCACAACGGCATCAGACCTACGCAAACCTTTACGGGATCCTGCTCCCCAAGAAAACATTGACATCATTCAAACAATTATTATCCAAGTATGAGTTATCTTCCAGCTGCCCTCATCAGCAACGCGCAAGATGCTTTGGATGCTATTTTAATGAATAACAAAATATACGTTCAAGTTATTTCAGTAAAATGGAGGTTAGTGTTATTGTAGCCTATTGGTTCGTCGATACTGAAACAGTTACTCATCATTTTCATGTATCATTTGGGCAAGGTCAGGGCAGGCACAGAGTTGTGTCGTTTGTAGTGAAACGAAAGTGAGAGTGCACCCTTCCGCATTCTTCCCGTCATTGCGGTGTTGAACATCCCTGGACATCCTTTCTAATGAGGCTCTCTTCACCTTGGTCTGTAGCCTACAGGCGGGTTTGTGGCTCTATGACCAAATGTCCCCGTTTTTGGTTGCCTGTCCCTGGGAAAATAAAAATGACCTAGTAGGCCTATGTCCACGTTTTTTTTTTTAACACAAATAATATATTTCAATCAGATTGATAGTCAAAAGGAAAATGTCCCTGTTTTTTTTTTTTTTTTTTTTTTTTTGGGGGATTAGCCTATGTCCCCGGTTTTGGTCTGGGTCAGCTGGTCATCTCAAGTGCTGGAAGCTGGGCTGGATGTTGTTCTGCACATTTGAACCAATAGGCCAACATAATCAAACATATCACTACTATGAACAGGACAAATCCATGGTTCATTATTGGCAAAATTCCTTGATTCATAGGCCTTACCAAAAAAAAAAAAAAAAAAAGGAAAGTAATTTACACGCATGATGTTACTTTTTCCACACAGTATGACACATTGATGAGTCATTTGATATTTGTTCCAAAAAGATGATATTGATCATATTTTATTATATTATACTATACTTTAGCAAGGTGTCTGTTCTCACGCAGTAAGAAACTGCTTAGAAGGCTGATATTTGCTCATTTATCCACTTTGCATGGCACAATCAACTATTAATCAGTTGAATTATTTGTGCCGATTTATTCAAGTTTTTAGTAAATGTGATAGGGGTCGTCTTTGTAGTAACATGGTGCATTGTGCATACAATAGTCCCCTGGCGCGCCTACGGATCCCCCACATTTAAGGGGGCACAACATGCTTTTCTTTCATAGGGCCCAGCATTTCTAGCAGTGCCACCGGTGAAACCAGTCAGCGCAATGAAACATGAACTTGAACAGACTACACAATGCATAGTGGAAACAGGAACAGCAGGCTTTATTGACACTCATAATGCTGGTGCATATGCTACTCTTCAGAACAACAGGCACAACATGGGAAGGTAGTGTAGGTTAATGCTAACGATGTATAGGCCAAGCTATTTATACTGAATGTTTGCAGTGTGCAAGGCCAAAGTCAAAAATTAACACAATCTTCCAATATACTGTATGTAGTTCTATGTTATTATTATTATACTTCCTCTCCTTTCATCTGTATTTAAATACATGAGGCTGTCTCAAAACAATCAGGGAATCCTAAATCATCACATAAAGGAAAAAAGATAGAAATGCAATTAAATGATAATTACGGAAACAGCACATGCATGTGAGTAGCATGATAGGATGACATAACATTTGACTATAACATTTTTCAGAATCTACTTTTATGGAATGGCTTTCATCAAGATGTCTGTGCTATACTAACAACGCAAGACATTTTTCTGTGATGCCACATAAGGAGTTAATTCCTTATTCTTTCCAGAAGCCTCTGTTGTGGTTCAGAGCCTCAATGAGCTGCGTCTGGAGCCTCTCTCTTGTCTGGTACATGGGAAGACACAGGATCCCAAAACACGTGTGGGACTCTGGGAAATGGTTTTGAGATGACATGTGCCTGACACGTATGATAATCCGGATCTGGTCCATTCCCAAGATTGGCACACGACCACACCCAGTCACGAATACTTCAAGACAGCAGGGGGAGGAATATAATCATGCACATTAATACAGACGTTTAGGCACCTTTTTCATCCTGAGATTTTATAGCAATAAAAATGTTGGAAAATGTGTGCAGGTCTGCGGTACTTACAAAGGAAGGCTTTCTTTTGATCATGAGAAAGCTCGTCAAACACCTCCCAGAACATTTTAATGACAGGGTGGTTTCCATGGTATCCTCCCTCATACGTTGTGTTCTATCATGCGAAATTAAATAACAGTTTAGTAGTCTATTAACAAAAACCAGAAAGATGTGTGCACACATATAAAGCCAATACACTGGGCACAAGTTCAATAGCACTTATTCATCTGGGACAAAAATCAATGATTTACATGACATGCCCAATTGCCCATACTTCACAGGGATACTAGCACAGAATGCTATCAAACTGCCCAGTGTATCATTGTCACCTAGACACATAGTCATAACAGGTGGGCCTATTTACCTGTTGGAGTATGTCCCAGTCGTAGTCCTCCTTCCCCACCATCATCCCCCTCAGCTCCTCTGGGTGGAACATCTCCACCACGTCTCGCGAACACACTTTGAAGAAGCCCCTCTTGAACTCTTCAAACACCTTCTCCACTGATTTGTTTAAGGTGTAATCCACATAGGCCTGAACAAACTCCTTCCTGTTGAAAAGGCACAGTCAAGTATGGCATGAGATACAACGGCAGAGAAAATTCCGTCTCTGGCGAAGGTGTAGTAACATCGAAACGTCAGTCCTTTACCAGGCACCGTTGTATTAAAATTTAAGTCTTAGAAAACTTCTGTGTTGCTCCAGTAGCAGAGAAGATTCTGTCTTCGCATCTGATTCACACTGATTACATGAATAGATCAGATGGAAAGACGGTTAAAAGTACCCTATAGAAAATAAAATAAGACATACTTGTTTTTGCTTGTCACTAGTTTTCCCTCTTCTTTTGGATCCAGCTCCACTTTGATGCCACCCCAGGTAATCTGTCGGTGTAATATACAGTACATGACATTCACTAATTAGTGGCAGCTAAGTTTTACACTACCTAGTTAAAGGAGAACTCCAGCCATTTTTCACATAGACTTTGAATCTTTTTAGATCTTGAATTTCCCCTTGGGGATCAATAAAGTATCTATCTATCTATCTATCTATCTACAGTATCTATTTAGATCTCCGTTTCTCAGGGTCACCGAGCAGCTACAGCGCTACACTCTGGGGGCATGATTTAAAGACTCCTCAGCGCTACACTCTGGGGGCATGATTTAAAGACTCCTCAGCGCTACACTCTGGGGGCATGATTTTGAAGACTCCTCCAGAATGTAGCGCTGTAGCTGCCTGCTGCTCTAGCTGTTGGCTGTAGCAACTCGAGCTAGGTAGCACTGATTGTTTTCGTTTTATTTCATTTCGTACCGACAGCACTCAGTGACTTTGAGAAACAGAATTTTCCTTTAATGACAATTGTTTGTATTATGCTAAACTAAAACAATACTTACTGAATACGTCATGTCCAGATTTTCAATGTCATCATCAGTATAGTCATTCAAGATGTACCGAAGACTCCTTCAAAAATAAACCACATATGAAGGATAATCCAAAGATGTATTGCATTATTGCATTTTAATTTTATGGATCTATTGTTTGTCACATTGAACACTGAGACTGAAGTCTCTCCTCCAAATGAGCCTTGGCCAAAAAAATAGCATTTCTAGGATAGAGTAAATAATGACATATCATTAATAGATTATTGTTTATGTAGTTATACTGTATGTGCATACTCACTCTCCAACCACAGGACTGAACTCAGTCAGGTCTTCCAATGTCACTTTTGTACCCAGAAGTTTCTTGAACATAGCCAGAGGAAAAGGCAAATGCACAATGTTGTTGTTGTTCAAGGCAAGACCGCAAAGTATTCCAAAAAGGAAGTACGTTTTGGCTTCATGTTCTGGCTGTTTGGAAAGAGAAGTCAACAAATAAAGCACAGAAGCATTCAAAAGAGTACCCGGAAAATAGCTCTCTGTGATAAAAAAATAAATACATTTCATTGACCTTAGGTGGGAACCAGACAAGAGTGTTGGTATCATCAAACATGAACATGCCAAAGTCAGGCGCCCTCAACTCATCAAAAGTGTGAAGGAAGAAATCCTTCTGGTTCACTAGAGTCAGTTTCGTCTCATCAACAAACTGGACCTAAAAAGACATTATTATTATTGGACACCTCTACTACTTATTCAATGAGCACAACACAAAATACACAGCCAGTGATATTGGAAGTAAATCTATTACTGTCATTTCCAACACCAGTTTATTCAAACTTACATGAAGCTGTTTTTGGAAGTTGTCATGGTCAGTGGCATCCAGTTGCCTGAATGTGTCCTCCAGGAGATGGGTGCGCCTGATTTTGAGCTTGAACACCGGAGAAGCGGCCTCGCCAGCAAAGAATTGGCAGCTGTGAGCATTCTGTCATAGAAATGTGAATGACTGCATGAGGGATTTGTTCTTATCCACCATGCTCAAAAGGATACCTTTCAGGTCTGTGGCCTCTGTGGTCCAAATCCTAACCAATTATTTCCTTTCTCACCAAGTCAAATAACTGCTGAGCTGTTGTTTAGAATGAGTGGCATAATTTAGCTTTTATAACGTATAAGACAAGGACAATTATACCTTTGCAATAAAAGCATCTCCATGGTAAATCAGCATCTTGCTCTGAAGATCAAAGACGAATGGAAAACGGCAGAAAATGGGAGGTGTCAGTGGCATCTCCTACAAAAAAACAGACAGTTAAACACAATAGTAGTCTACCATGTACATTTGTTAACATATAGGTTAAAATATAGCTAAAATATACGCAAATATACGTCACCTGCACTTCTGACAAGTTATGTTTTCTCCATAATCCCACATCTTGCCCAAGCTTTTCAGGGTTTTGGCCAAGTTCCTCTATGTAGAACTCAGAGAAAGAAACTTGCTGAGATTTCTTAGCTTTCTTATTAGCCTTCAAAGGAAATGAGAGAAATGTGGTACAGTATATCACAATGCCACTACACATAAGAATTTCAATGTACCCCCAAAATCTAAATGCAGTAATGCCTTAATCTTGTGTTTTTAGACTGAGGAAATGCCATCAAACCTTCAGGGAAACACTCACCCTGTGGAGGGATTTGAGAACCTCCAGAGTGGCTTTCACACCAGGGTTGTAGTGGTGCAGCAGATTGGCCCTCAGGAGGAAGGCCAGGGCGTGTTTCCACACCAGGATGTGCTTGGACATCATGTCTTTACCCATGGACCCCCACCAGCCCTCTGGCAGTCATACACATCATTGGGACATTTACAATGACCAACTGCTTTCTGGCACAGTGTAAATTATCAATCACTTTTGCAGGTAACATTTTGTGCATCTGGTTCATTATCATAATTATTAATACTGCATGCATGTATGAAGTGAACTATATCAAGAGTATGAAATATCATAACAGGCTTTCTCTATGCAAGAATTGTATGCCATTTTAAAGTTTAACAAAGTGACTACCAGTGGCCAGCACAGCCCATATGGTAGATGGTAAATGGACTGCATTTATACAGAGCTTTTATCCACTTCTGCGAGCACCCAAAGCACTTTACATATCATGCCTCACATTCACCCATTCACACACCGATGGCAGAGGCTGCCATGCCAGGCGCCAACCTGTTCATCAGGAGCACTGGGGTTAGGCGTCTTGCTCAAGGGCACTTCGACAAGGTCAGGAGGAGTTGGGCTCGAACCAGCAACCTTTCAGTTACTGGACGACTCCTCTACCTCCTGAGCCACTGCCGCCCATATCATGTTGTATGCGAAACGGAACATGTGCTTTCCACATACTGTATGTAGATCACATGCACATCAGATGGATGGCAACCAGGCCAAAGGATCACATGATCTTACCCAGAGTTTCCATGACAGAGTTACCAAGGTTAGCTATGGCCACTGCAAGTGGCAGAACCAGGTTGATCACATTCTGGTCCTCTTGGAGCAAAGGACAGACAGGAAGAAGTAGGAAGATGTC
Organism: Sardina pilchardus; assembly: GCF_963854185.1. Taxonomy (NCBI): domain Eukaryota; kingdom Metazoa; phylum Chordata; class Actinopteri; order Clupeiformes; family Clupeidae; genus Sardina; species Sardina pilchardus. Next base: position 24,594,837 of record NC_084995.1, on the reverse strand, counting down.
AGCTGCCTTCATTGCTGATGAGAAATAGCGAAGGTGTTCCACCACTGGTATAAGGTCTATCTGTGAGAAGATTAAGAACCAAAGAAAGCATCAGGAAAGAGACACCATTGCATAATATCATTCGTTTGTGTATATCATTAAAGGAGTTGATTTTTTTTTTATAGAACTGAATAAAAAGTAAAGAAAAGGTTTATGACTTAACTGCTTTACGGATCCAAGTGACTTGTAGCAGTTTGTCGAATGCCTCACTTGCAGCTTGTAAGTCCACTCTCACAGAATTTGCTAACATCTTAGCTTGAGAATCACTAAAAATGACGACCACATAAATGCACATACATGTTTAAATCTCCAGATCTAGCAATACGGGGCATTCCTCATTCCACCTCATCTCTGCTGTACTGGAAATGATACGATAACTTACATGTCCTTGGTGAAACTGCCCACAAGACTTGAACACGAGGAAAATTGCTTGAAAATTCTGTAAGAATCCACAGTAAGCTAATCAACATATCTGCATATGGAATGTATGATCATACAATGCTATGTTGTAAGTTTGGTGACTGTAGAATTATTATTTTTGTTTTTATAAGTAAGTCTGCATGTACAATACACATGGCTCAAAGTTATACATAAGAAATCCATGTACAATATTACAGTTGCAATAAACATTCAGAACAAGTAGACTGTAGAATTATTGCTCAATAAACCTCTCGGCCGCTGCAGCATTCTGGCCACTAGAGGGCGTTGTTAGCCATCTCTGCAGCTGGGCTTGATTTAGTTTTCCAACTGGTTGCAGTTCTGATGTTGCCTGAAATAAAAAGCCCGATGGTAAAGGTATACTAATTGTATAATGCCTATTCAAATTTAGCCTGAAATTGTAAATGGTTTTATCAACACTGTTTATGACTCCTACCTTTTCTGGGGGGAAGAAAACAAAGTTGGAATTCCACCCTGCTGATATTTTGAAATCTGGTTGTTGGAGACACCATTTCATCATCAGATTGATAGCCCAACAAATGAAACAATAAAGACAGCTAAATTGTAATTGCTACATTATTTTAGGAGCCTTTGATCAAGTTTTCCAATACCATGTAGTGCTTGAACCTCCACACCGGCCCTGGTCAGCTCCACCGTGGTGGGCTGAGTACTGCTCTCTGAGCGGCCATTCCCCAGCTGCCCTTTCCCTCCACTGCCAAAGGCCCAGAGGCGATTACAAGATCCCAGCACCAAGGTGTGGTGGCTGCAAAAGAAACGCCAGTGATGAGTTACTAAGAACTTCCCTCCAAAGTGGACTTGCCAGTTAGCTAACAAACTTCAAAGTCTATTAAGTGAAAATGGAGGATGACAGGAGGACCAGGATGTGAACAGACTTCTGGAGCAAATATTTCATGCTAAATCATTCACAAGTGTCAATGGTGAGAACAGCCTATGTAGAATGCTTTGTCTATATAGCACAACTGTGTTTCTGTTTATGTATGTTCATATACATTGATGATTACAAATACACCAAAGCACTACCTGCCACAGGCTATCTGTGAGGCTGGTCCATCCAGGCCTTCCACCCTCTTGGGCAGTAACTCATTGGCTGTGGACCTGTGTCCAAGCTGTCCTTGAGCTCCCTCTCCAAAGGTGTAAACATCACCATTCTAAGGAGAAACACAGTAACAGTTAAAGCTAATAAAGTCACTGATTTTACATAAGCGATAAAGATTGAATTCTCTTACTCTCTCTCCAGCTATGTGTGTGTGTGTGTGTGTGTGTCATCCACATGTACAGCATGTGTGTGTTCGTACCTTGGTGAGAACAGCAGTATGTGCTTCTCCACAACAGATCCTCTTGATGTCCAGAAGTCTGAGGGCAGGCACTGAGCATATCCCAAAGCGACCTATAGCAAAACAGAGAGATCCCATGACCCAACCATATAGTTATCCCTCTTACCTGCTTAGAAATGCACCACGTTTTATTTTGTCTCACCATACTTGGTTGTGTGACTACTCGTGTAACTGTATTTTAATAGGGAAAACATGGAGGTGTTTGGTCACTTCTAACTTCATCTCTGTTTGGATCCTATTGAATGCATTGAGCTAGTTAAGTGCTATCAAAGTTGCGCCGCGCGCCAGAGCCAGTGAGTGCACGCATTGAAACGTGAGAGGTATGTATCAACTCGTCTTAATTAAGCGAATAACATAGTTTAATATGAAAAAACGGTGAAGTGTTCCTTTAATGTCCTATTTAGCAACAGAGAGTGTACCAAACCAAACAGCAAATGAAATTGACAAATTGACAGTGCACTGTACGGTACCTTTCTCATCCACCCTGTTGAGGCCCAGCTGCCCTGCCCTGTTGGCCCCACAGCAGTAGGCCAGTCCCTGCAGCGTGAGCGCCAGGGTGTGGGCTCCTCCAGCTGAGATTTGGGTCACTGGCACCCCCAAAAGTGCACAGACTAGAGAAGGTGCGGCCTGGATATCCACTGCCTTCCCCAAACCCAATTGACCATGGCTATTCTGACCCCATGAGAAGACATCCCCTCCTGGAAGAACATCAATGTCAATCATAAATGTCAATCATCATCATCATTGTCACCATTGTCATCATTATCATCATCTTCTTTATTTTGGGTAAGATATATCATTTTATATCTTTACCTGTTGAAAGGGCCAAAGAGTGAACGTTTCCACAAGCAACCTGTGTGATCAATATTGGCAAGGGAGATTGCATCGAAACCAATCTGAAAATGAAAGATTGAATGAAGGACTTCTTGGCCTACATAATTTAATTAATTTATACGTTTCCATACCGTGGCTGAGACATCTTTGACAGCTGAGAGCCTATCCCCAGCTGTCCTTCATCACCACGACCCCATGAGTAGACCTCTCCAGACGCGCAGAGGGCCAAGCAGTGCTCCTGACCGCATGCTACCGCCGCCACTCCCTCCAGACCATCCACCACTGGGAGAAGGTAAACCATTTATTATAGAGATGGTTGCAAAACCTGGTCACTGATAAATAAGCAATTCTTCACACACACACACACACACACACACACACACACACACTAATATACTCAATACACTTCCTCTCTTACACCCACTTTCACTCATGTTTGCCTCTTTTGGTAGAAGTTTTTAACTGGAGTACAAATACAGAGACGACACTAACTGCATTTCGTTGACTCTGTGCTTATACTTTGCAGAATGACAATAAAGTTGAAACTAATCTAACCTGAAAACTGTTTTGGAACTTCTTATCTGTGGTATTATCATGATTTTTTTTCAGTGAATTCCTAATATTTTAAACCAGAACATTATCTGACTAAGAACATGAATTAAGCTCTTTGTAATTGGGTCAGTTTTCCTGGTGCAAAGTACATCCAAACAAAAAACTGCATCAGTCATCAACAGACTGTTACTTTCAAACTGCTGGTTACTTTAAAACTGAACTTCATGTGTGATGATATGATGGACTATGAAATGTAGCCTGACAGGCAAGTCAGCATATTTGATCTGGTTGTAGATGGCATGTCTCCTTGGAAAAGGCTAATGCTCCCAAACACTGACCTCTGTCAGTAGAAGAAATGTCAAAAAGAGGGACAGCGGGTCTAGATTTTGAACTGTTTTGACCATCTTTGGTGTGTCTGCGTGCGTGTGTGTGCGTGTGTGTGCGTGTGTGTGCGTGTGCACGCGCGCACGTGCGTGTGTGTGTGTGTGTGTGTGTGTGTGTGTGTGTGTGTGTGTGTGTGTGTGTGTGTGTGTGTGTGCGTGTGCGTGTGCGTGTGCGTGTGCGTGTGCGTGTGCGTGTGCGTGTGCGTGCGTGCCGCACTGAAAAAAGGATGCTACTGTAAGTTTCACCTTCTCAACTCGGTGCTGAAGAAATGAAACTGAAAGCAACTGCTCTAGCCGAAAATTACAGTGCTAGCGATTCCTAAAGTAAATACACGGCTGACGGTCTTGTTGGATGTGACATCGAATGAAATAAAATAGGCTATTTCAGAGCATCTCTAACATTATTGTAGATTTCATGTAAATAATATCTTTTAGATCTATCTGTATTATGTTACAGACTAGGCTTCTTTATCTTACCTTTAGAATCTTTGTTTTTCCCTCTTCCCAGTTGTCCTTTATTATTGCGCCCATATGACAGGACTCGGCCATCAGCCGTGAGGACAATGGTGTGCTGCTCCCCACTGGACACTTGAGAAATTGGTTCTGAGCAAAATACAACAGGCTGTGGTTCATGAAAACTTATGAAATCCTTTGACAGTAGTCCCAACTGTCCTCTCGACCCATCTCCCCAGCAGAACATTTCGGAGTAACCTGGCGCACGGTGGGTGTCGCGCTGTGACCAGCTCAGTTCAGAACTCTTCACCTTATTCTGACCCTCCCTGTTTAGATAAAGAGTGAAACTCGGATGCATCGTCATTTGTTCATAGGTCGTTCGTGAGTTTCGTTTCATTTTGACATAAATAGCCGACGAATTATGCATCAACGCACGAGACACTTATTCTGACATGTCAAAACCGTCAATGAACGCATAAACTCCAAAACAGCTGCAAATCTACTATTTTGTATTTATATCGATTTTATGTCAGTATATTTGTTTAGCCTGTTTGTTTGTTTGTTTGTTTGTTCAATTACTCAGGTGCGTCTAAAACAACCGGAAGATACTAATATTTCGGGATATTATACTATTATTCTGACAATATTTCAAGCGACGCCCCTGAAAAATCCTGGCTGTTAACAAGTTTTGTCACACCATTGCCTATTGGGTCACCTGCTATGAATATGAACTTAGTGACATCCCATTCTGGTTTTAATATGACGTCGGTCAACTCCTGAGAAGGCTTTACACATGGGATTTTTTTTACCATTCTTCCAAAAGTGCATTTGTGAGATCACACACTGATGTTGGACAAGGTGACTGGCTCTCAGTCTCCGCTCTCATTCATCAAGGTGGGTTGAGGTCAGGACTCTGTGCAGGCCAGTCAAGTTCATCCGCACCAGACTCTGTCATCCATGGGCCCCTCTCATTCGTCTTTTTTATCTATCCTCCCTTCCTTCCTCTGTCCTCGTTCCCATGATCTAGATAGAGAATGATGGGGCGGCAACAATGGGATAGTCTACCCAGTGTTCTTTATAGATCAGTGGGAACGAGCCTGGAGGGCCGAGGATCGAGGAGAGGTTGAGAAGGAGCCCATATAGACCTTGTGCTGGTGCACAGTCATGTCGGAACAGAAGGTGCCATTTCCATGGGTTTGCCCCCTTGCTCCAGTGAAAGGAACTCTGAATTGATGAGTCATTTGATATTTGTTCCAAAAAGATGATATTTTTTATAATATTTTATTATATTTAACTATACTTTAGCAAGGTGTCTGTTCTCACGCAGTAAGAAACTGCTTAGAAGGCTGATATTTGCTCATTTATCCACTTTGCATGGCACAATCAACTATTAATCAGTTGAATAATTTGTGCCGTTTTATTTCAGTTTTTTTTGTATGTGATAGGGTTAGGTTGTCTTTGTAGTAACATGGTGCATTGTGCATACAATAGTCCCCTGGCGCGCCTCCGGATCCCCCGCGTTTAAGGGGGAACAACATGCTTTTCTTTCATAGGGCCCAGCATTTCTAGCAGTGCCCCTGGTGAAACCAGTCAGCGCAATGAAACATGAACTTGAACAGACTACACAATGCATTGTGGAAACAGGAACAGCAGGCTTTATTGACACTCATAATGCTGGTGCATATGCTACTCTTCAGAACAACAGGCACAACATGGGAAAGTAGTGTAGGATAATGCTAACGGTGTATAGGCCAAGTTATTTATGTGTTTGCAGTGTGTAAGGCCATATCTATGTAAAAAATGAACACAATCTTCTAATATTTGTAGCTCTATGTTATTATTATTGTACTTATATCTTCCCCTTTCATTTGTGTTACATCAACAGGCTGTCTCGGAGCAATCAGTCATCACATAAAAGAAAAAAGATAGAAATGCAATTAAATGATAATTACAGAAACAGCACATGCATGTGAGTAGCGTGATAGGATGATTTAGTCACTATAAAATTTTTCAGAATCTACTTTTATGGAATGGCTTTCATCAAGATGTCTGTGATATTCTAACAATGCAAGACATTTTTCTGTGACACCACATAAGGAATTAATTCCTTATTCCTTCCAGAAGCCTCTGTTGTGTTTCAGAGCCTCAATGAGTTGCGTCTGGAGCCTCTCTTTTGTCTGGTATTTGGGAAGACACAGGATCCCATGACACGTGAGGGATTCTGGGAAATGGTTTTGAGATGACTTTTGCCTGACACTTATGATCATCCGGATCTGGTTCATTCCCAAGATTGGCACACGACCACACCCAGTCAGGAATACTTCAAGACAGCAGGGGGAGGAATAGAATAATCAATAGACATTTATGCACCTTTTACATCCTGAGATTTTATAGCAATAATAATGTTGGAAAATGTGTGCAGGTCTGCGGTACTTACAAAGGAAGGCTTTCTTTTGATCTTGAGAAAGCTCGTCAAACACCTCCCAGAACATTTTAATCACAGGGTGATTTCCATGGTATCCTCCCTCATACGTTGTGTTCTATCATGCGAAATTAAATAATAGTTTAGTAATAACAAAACAAAACCAGATGCACTATAGGCACCAATGCACTATAGGCACAATTTCAGGACTTATTCATCTGGGACAAAAATCAATGATTTAAATGATATGCCCATACTTCACAGGGATAGCACAGAATGCTATCAATCTGCCCAGTGTATCATTGTCACCTAGACACATAGTCATAACAGGTGGGCCTATTTACCTGTTTGAGTATGTCCCAGTCGTAGTCCTCCTTCCCCACCATCATCCCCCTCAGCTCCTCTGGGTGGAACATCTCCACCACGTCTCGTGCACACACTTTGAAGAAGCCCCTCTTGAACTCTTCAAACACCTTCTCCACTGATTTGTTTAAGGTGTAATCCACATAGGCCTGAACAAACTCCTTCCTGTTGAAAAGGCACAGTCAAGTATGGCATGAGATACAACGGCAGAGAAAATCAGTCTTTTGCGGGGCACTGTTGACTTAAAATTTAAGTCTTAGAAAACTTCTGTGTCACTCCAGTAGCAGAGAAAATTCTGTGTTTGCATCTGAATGGTTACATTGACTACATGAATAGATCAAACTTTGCCAGTGTCTCTAGATGGAAAGAAGGTTAAAAGTACCCCATAGGAAATAAAATAAGACATACTGTACCTGTTTTTGCTTGTCACTGGTTTTCCCTCTTCTTTTGGATCCAGCTCCACTTTGATGCCACCCCAGGTAATCTGTAATATACATGAAATTCGCTCATTTGTGGCTGCTAAATATTAGATTGTACACTACCTAGTTAAAGGAGAACTTTCTCCTTTTTGTTTCTCAGGGTCACCGAGCAGCAGCTACAGCGCTACACTCTGGGGGCATGATTTAAAGACTCCTCAGCGCTACACTCTGGGGGCATGATTTAAAGACTCCTCAGCGCTACACAGACTCCTCAGCGCTACACTCTGGGGGCATGATTTAAAGACTCCTCAGCGCTACACTCTGGGGGCATGATTTAAAGACTCCTCAGCGCTACACTCTGGGGGCATGATTTAAAGACTCCTCAGCGCTACACAGACTCCTCAGCGCTACACTCTGGGGGCATGATTTTAAAGACTCCTCAGCGCTACACTCTGGGGGCATGATTTAAAGACTCCTCAGCGCTACACTCTGGGGGCATGATTTTAAAGACTCCTCAGCGCTACACTCTGGGGGCATGATTTAAAGACTCCTCCAGTATGTAGCGCTGTAGCTGCCTGCCTGCTCAAGCTGTTGGCTGCAGCAACTCGAGCTAGGTAGCACTGATTGTTTTTGTTTTCTTTCGTACCGACAGTACTCAGTGACTTCGAGAAACAGAAATCTATGGGAAAAATTGCTGGAGTTTTCCTTTAATGACAATTGTTTGTATTATGCTAAACTAAAACAATACTTACTGAATACGTCATTCCCAGATCAGTATAGTCATTCAAGATGTACTGAAGACTCCTTCAAAAATAAAGCACATTATGAAGGATAATCAAAGGATGTATTGCATTATTGCATTTTTATTTTATGTTTGTCACATTGAATACTGAGACTGAAGTCTCTTTTCCAAATGAGTCTTGGTCAAAAAAATAGCATTTGTAGGACTGAGTAAACAATTACATCATTAATCAATCATTGTTTATGTAGTTATATGTGCATACTCACTGTCCAACCACAGGACTGAACTCAGTCAGGTCTTCCAATGTCACTTTTGTACCCAGAAGTTTCTTGAACATAGCCAGAGGAAAAGGCAAATGCACAATGTTGTTGTTGTTCAAGGCAAGACCGCAAAGTATTCCAAAAAGGAAGTACGTTTTGGCTTCATGTTCTGGCTGTTTGAAAAGAGAAGTCAACAAATAAAGCACAGAAGCATTCAAAAGAGTACACGGAAAATAGCTCTCTGTGATAAAAAAAAAAAAAAAATGCATTGACCTTAGGTGGGAACCAGACAAGAGACTTGGTATCATCAAACATGAACATGCCAAAGTCAGGTGCCCTCAGCTCATCAAAAGTGTGAAGGAAGAAATCCTTCTGGTTCACTAGAGTCAGTTTTGACTCATCAACAAATTGGACCTAAAAAGACATTATTATTGGACACCTCTACCACTTATTCAATGAACACAAAATACACAGACAATGAAATAGGAAATAAATTACTGTCTTTTCCAACACCATAGTTTACACCAGTTTATTCAAACTTACATGAAGCTCTTTTTTGAAGTTGTCATGGTCAGTGGCAGCCAGTTGCCTGAATGTGTCCTCCAAGAGATGGGTGCGCCTGATTTTGAGCTTGAACACCGGAGTAGGGGCCTCCCCAGTGAAGAATTGAGACGCTTCCCCGCCACTAAGCACTTGTTGATGAATGTAGTGGTGAGTTGTCTGACATAGAAATGTGAAAGACTGCATGAAGGATTTGTTCTCATCCATCATATATGGGCCCAAAAGGATACCTTTCAGCTCTGTGGTCTTAGCTTTTATAACGTATAAGACTTTGGTTTATGAGAAGTAGGGGCTAGGTTAAAATATTGAAGAGAAAGAATTATACCTTTGTAATACCAGCATCATAATGGTAAATCAGCACTTTGCTCTGAAGATCAAGGAGGAATGGGAAACGGCAGAAAATGGCAGGAGTCAGTGGTACCTCCTACAGAAAATAGACAGTTAAACACATTAGTAGGCTACTATGTACATTTGTTAACATGTAGGCTAAACATAGGATATATTTATAAATAATGTATTTATAAATAAAATAGTATATCACCTGCACTTGTGACCATTTAATTTGTCTCCATAATGTCACATCTTGCTGAAGCATGACAGGGTTTTGGCCAAGTTCCTCTATGTAGAACTCAGAGAAAGAAACTTGCTGAGATTTCTGAGCTTTCTTATTAGCCTTCAAAGGAATTGAGAGAAATGTGGTTTATCACAATGCCACTGCACATACGAATTTCAATGTACCCCCAAATTCAGTAGTGAATGCCTTAATCTTGTGTTTTTAAACTGAGGAAATGCCATCAAACCTTCAGGGAAACACTCACCCTGTGGAGGGATTTGAGAACCTCCAGAGTGGCTTTCACACCAGGGTTGTAGTGGTGCAGCAGATTGGCCCTCAGGAGGAAGGCCAGGGCGTGTTTCCACACCAGGATGTGCTTGGACATCATGTCTTTACCCATGGACCCCCACCAGCCCTCTGGCAGTCACACACATCATTGGGACATTTACAATGCAGATAAATAGAATTTTAGCAATAAAACATTATTTAGTTCATTAACATATTGATACTGCATGAGGTGAACTATATCAAGAATATCAAATATCATCATAACAGCAATTTTACAATGAGGGCTTTCACATACAATGGCAAAACGGTACCATTGCACTCTGTCACCCATTGTCTTCAATGGCTCACTCTATGCAAGAATGGTATGCCACTGTACCAAAGTTTAACAATGGTGTGACTACCACAGTGGCCAGCACAGCCCATATCATGTTGTATGTGAAGGGAAACATGTGCTTTCCTCATATGTAGATCACATGCACATCAGATGGATAGCAACCAAAAGGTCACAAGATCTTACCCAGAGTTTCCATGACAGAGTTACCCAGGTTAGTTATGGCCACTGCAAGTGGCAGAACCAGGTTGATCACATTCTGGTCCTCTTGGAGCAGAGGACAGACAGGAAGGATTAGGAAGATGTCAGCTGCCTTCATTACTGATGAGAAACAGCAAAGGTGTTCCACCACTGGTATGATGTCTATCTGTGAGAAGAACCAAAGCAAGCATCAGTAAAACAGACATCATTGCATAGTATCATTCGTGTGTGTTCTGTATATAATTAAAGGAGTTGATTTTTGAAGAAAACAGGTTCATGACTTAACTGCTTTACGGATCCAAGTGACTTGTAGCAGTTTGTCGAATGCCTCACTTGCAGCTTGTAAGTCCACTCTCACAGAATTTGCTAACATCTTAGCTTGAGAATCACTAAAAATTACGACCACATAAATGCACATACATGATTAAATCTCCAGATCTAGCAATACGGGGCATTCCTCATTCCACCTGATCTCTGCTGTACTGGAAATGATACGATAACTTACATGTCCTTGGTGAAACTGCCCACAAGACTTGAACACGAGGAAAATTGCTTGAAAATTCTGTAAGAATCCACAGTAAGCTAATCACCATATCTGCATATGGAATGTATGAACATACAATGCTATGTTGTAAGATTGGTGACTGTAGAATTATTGCTCAATAAACCTCTCGGCCTCTGCAGCATTCTGGCCACTAGAGGGCGTTGTTAGCCATCTCTGCAGCTGGGCTTGATTTAGCTTTCCAACTGGTTGCAGTTCTGATGTTGCCTGAAAGAAAAAGTCCGATGGTACAGGTATACTAATAGTAAAATGCCTATTCAAATTTAACCTGAAATTGTGAATGGTTTTACCAACACTGTTTATGACTCCTACCTGTTCTGGGGGGAAGAAAACAAAGTTGGAATTCCACCCCGCTGATATTTTGAAATCTGGTTGTTTGAGACACCATTTAGTCATCAGATTGATTGCCCAACAAATAAAACAGTAAAGACAGCTAAATTGTAATTGCTGTTTTATTTTAAGAGCCTTTGATCAAGTTTTCCATTACCATGTAGTGCTTGGACCTCCACACCGGCCCTGGTCAGCTCCACCGTGGTGGGCTGAGTACTGCTCTCTGAGCGGCCATTCCCCAGCTGCCCTTTCCCTCCACTGCCAAAGGCCCAGAGGCGATTACAAGATCCCAGCACCAAGGTGTGGTGGCTGCAAAAGAAACGACAGTGATGAGTTACTATAAGAACTTTCCTCCAAAGTGGACCTGCCACTTAGCTAACAAAGTCTATGAAGTGAAAATGGAGGATGACAGGAGGACCAGGATGTGCACAGACTTCTGGAGCAAATATTTAATTCTAAACCAGTGGCAAACCTCTGACATTCACAGGTGCCAATGATAACAGCCTATGTAGAATGCTTTGTCTATATAGCACAACTATGTTTCTGTTTATGTATGTGCATATACATTGATGATTACAAATACACCAAAGCCCTACCTGCCACAGGCTATCTGTGAGGCTGGTCCATCCAGGCCTTCCACCCTCTTGGGCAGTAGCTCATTGGCTGTGGAGCTGTGTCCAAGCTGTCCTTGAGCTCCCTCTCCAAAGGTGTAAACATCACCATTCTAAGGAGAAACACAGTAACAGTTAAAGCTAATAAAGTCACTGATTTTACATAAGCGATAAAGATTGAATTCTCTTACTCTCTCTCCAGCTATGTGTGTGTGTGTGTGTGTGTGTGTGTGTGTGTGTGTGTGTGTGTGTGTGTGTGTGTGTGTCATCCACATGTACAGCATGTGTGTGTTCGTACCTTGGTGAGAACAGCAGTGTGTGCTTCTCCACAACAGATCCTCTTGATGTCCAGAAGTCTGAGGGCAGGCACTGAGCATATCCCAAAGCGACCTATAGCAGCAAAGCAGAGAGATCCCATGACCATCCCATGAACACACTGTCTCTGTAGGCAGCCCAGGCTCTGAGAGCTGGAAAACAAACATTTTTGCCAAACAAAAGTGAAACACTGAGTGGAGTTTCTCTCTGAATACCAAAGGGAGAGTTGAGCGACCTCTTAGGTGTGTTTTGTTTGGTCCTTGATTAAAATATAACATACATTATTTTGGACAGCAAATTAGCAAATTGAAACAACATAAACAAACGCAACGTCTTGCACAATCACACGTGTGTCATTATAATAAAACCTTCCTCCTCACTGATCCAACCATTGGTTGACTGAGTCTCTGAGTCTCTATTACCCTCTGTGGTATCAGAAGTTGACGTCCCCTAATGTCCTATTTAGCAACAGAGTGTACCAAATGTAACCTGCGTTGTGTGGATCCACCGCGGTCCAGCCCTGCACACGCCCGGACTCGAACCCGCTAACAATCCAGCTAAAAGCCCAGGCTACGAGCTTTCATGCCAGCAGCGCTCTTGAAGCGTTGGGGAGTGAGGTTTACTAACGTTCTACAGCATAGCTAACCAGCTAGCACCCGTTACACAAACAGCAAATGAAATTGACAGTGCACTGTACGGTACCTTTCTCATCCACCCTTTTGAGGCCCAGCTGCCCTGCCCTGTTGGCCCCACAGCAGTAGGCCAGTCCCTGCAGCGTGAGGGCCAGGGTGTGGGCTCCTCCAGCTGCGATTTGGGTCACTGGCACCCCCAAAAGTGCACGGACTAGAGAAGGTGCGGCCTGGATATCCACTGCCTTCCCCAAACCCAATTGACCGTGGCTATTCTGACCCCATGAGAAGACATCCCCTCCTGGAAGAACATCAATGTCAATCATAAATGTCAATCATCATCATCATTGTCACCGTTGTCATCATTATCATCATCTTCTTTATTTTGGGTAAGTTATATAATTTTATATCTTTACCTGTTGAAAGGGCCAAAGAGTGAACGTTTCCACAAGCAACCTGTGTGATCAATATTGGCCAGGGAGTTTGCATCGAAACCAATCTGAAAATGAAAGATTGAATGAAGGACTTCTTGGCCTACATAATTACCTTAATTACCTCATTTATAAGTTTCCATACCGTGGCTGAGACATCTTTGACAGCTGAATGCTTATCCCCAGCTGTCCTTCATCACCACGACCCCATGAGTAGACCTCTCCAGACGCGCAGAGGGCCAAGCAGTGCTCCTGACCGCATGCTACCGCCGCCACTCCCTCCAGACCATCCACCACTGGGACAAGGTAAACCATTTATTATAGAGATGGTTGCAAAACCTGGTAGGTCACTGATAAATAAGCAATTCTTCACACACACACACACACACACACACACACACACACACACACACACACACACCCTTACACTAATATTCTCAATACCATTCCTCTCTTACACCCACTTCCACTCATGTTTGCCTCTTTTGGTAGAAGTTTTCAACTGGAGTACAAATACAGAGACGAAGCTAACTGCATTTCGTTGTACTTGTACTCTGCAGAATGACAATAAAGTTGAAACTAACCTGAAAACTGTTTTGGAACTTCTTATCTGTGGTATTATCATGATTTTTTTTCAGTGAATTCCTAATATTTTAAACCAGAACATTAACAGACTAAGAACATTAATTAATCTCTTTGTAATTGGGTCAGTTTTCCTGGTGCAAAGTACATCCAAACAAAAAACTGCATCAGTCATCAACAGACTGTTACTTTCAAACTGCTGGTTACTTTAAAACTGAACTTCATGTGTGATGATATGATGGACTATGAAATGTAGCCTGACAGGCAAGTCAGCATATTTTATCTGGTTGTAGATGTAGATGTAGATGTGTGTGTGTGTGTGTGTGTGTGTGTGTGTGTGTGTGTGTGTGTGTGTGTGTGTGTGTGTGTGTGTGTGTGTGTGTGTGTGTGTGTGTGTGCGTGTGTGCGTGTGTGCGTGTGTGCGTGTGTGCGTGTGTGTGTGTGTGCGCGTGCGTGCCGCACTGAAAAAAGGATGCTACTGTAGGTTTCACCTTCTCAACTCGGTGATGAAGAAATGAAACTGAAAGGAACTGCTCTAGCCGAGAATTACAGTGCTAGCGATTCCTAAAGAAAATACACGGCTAACGGTCTTGTTGGATCTGTAACATCCAATAATTTGAAATATTTTAACATTTTCGAATGAAATAAAATAGGCTATTTCAGAGCATCTCTAACATTATTGTAGATTTCATGTAGATAATATCTTTTAGATCTATCAGTAGCCTATTATGTAACAGACTAGGCTACTTTATCTTACCTTTAGAATCTTTGTTTTTCCCTCTTCCCAGTTGTCCTTTATTATTGCGCCCATATGACAGGACTCGGCCATCATCCGTGAGGACAATGGTATGCTGCTCCCCACTGGACACTTGAGAAATTGGTCCTGAGCAAAATACAACAGGCTGTGGTTCATGAAAACTTATGAAATCCTTTGACAGTGGTAAACCCAACTGTCCTCTCGACCCATCTCCCCAGCAGAACATTTCGGAGTAACCTGGCGCACGGTGGGTGTCGCACTAGCTCAGTTCAGAACTCTTCACCTGATTTTGACCCTCCCTGTGAGTGAAACTAGGATGCATCGTCATTTGTTCATAGGTCGTTCGTGAGTTTCGTTTCATTTTAACATTAATAGTCGACGAATTAATATGCATCAACGCACGAGATACTTCTGATAAAACCGTTAATGAACGCATGAACTCCAAAACACCTGCAAATCTACTGACGAGTTTATAATTTATGTCAGTACATTTATTTAGCCTGTTTGTTTGTTTGTTTGTTTGTTTGTTTGTTAAATTACTCAGGTGCATCTAAAACAACTGGAATAGCCTAGCATTTCGGGAGATCAATATTTCAAGTGACGCCCTTGAAAAATCCTGGCTGTAAACAAGTTTTGTCCATTGGGTCACCTGTTGTGAATATGAACTGACATCCCATTCTGGTTGACGTCGGTCTACTCTTTTCAGCTATAGGCCTACCAACTCTTCCGAGAAGGCTTTCCACAATGTGTTCATGGGCATTTTTTACCATTCTTCCAAAATTGCATTTTGTGAGATCACACACTGATGTTGGACAAGGTGACTGGCTCTCAGTCTCTGCTCTCATACAAGGTGGGTTGAGGTCAGGACTCTGTGCAGGCCAGTCAAATTAATTCTCACCAAACCCTGTCATCCAAGGGCCCCTCTCATTCGTCTTTTTATCTATCCTCCCTTCCTTTCTCAGTCCTCGTTCCCACTGATCTAGATATAGAATTGAACTTCAATGAACATGTCACCATCACACAGAAACGTGCACAACAGACTGTATGCGTACGCAAACTAAGATCACTGTCTGTTGCCCCCCACCTCCTTCTGCTACTCTACACAAGCATCATCCAACCCCTTCTACTCTACTGTTCCCCCTGTTTCTTCACTATACTAAATATAAATGTCACCACTGCTCACCAGCAAGAACAAACTCATTAAAGTCTCACACTAGCATCCAAAATCATACAGCTTCCCACCCCCAGCCTCACTTATGCAATGACACAGCCACCACACGCCTTGCCCGCACCATGGCAAGCAGCCCCGACCATTCCCTGAACCGGTTTTTCACCCTACTCCCATCTGGCCGCAGATACAGAGCCCTGGACTGGAAAAAAAGTGCACTTTAAGAAAAGTTTTGTACCCTCAGCCATCACTGCACTTAACAAACTCCAGTGACAATAATCCATCTCCTCTATAATCGTGTTTATGTTGTCTGCACTGTCCACTTTTGCTTGCGCTGTGTTAAGGTGGAGGGGAACTAAAGGGAGGGGGTGTATGGTGGGTGTCACATTGTATGTTTATGTTAGGTTATATGTGTGGTGTGTGATATGTTATATGTATGAGACTGTGATGTGAACATCAAATGCTGCTGTTTTTTTATGGAATGTATTGACATGTGAAGAAGAAATAAAGACTCTATCAATCTATCTATCAGTGGGAACGAGCCTGGAGGGCCGATGATCGAGGAGAGAGGTTGAGAAGGAGCCCATGTCTTTATGGACCTTGTGCTGGTGCACAGTCATGTCGGAACAGGAAGGGGCCATTATATGGGCTTGCCCCCTTAGTTCCAGTGAAAGGAACTCTGAATTTTTCAGCATTGACCAAGAGATTATGGACAATGGATGCTCTCAACTTTGTGGGAACAGTTTTGGGGATGGCCACTTCCTGTTCCAACATGACTGTGCTGTGCACCAGTGCACAAAGCAAGGATGAACTTGACTGGCCTACACAGACTCCTGACCTCAACCCAATAGAACATCTTTGGGATGAATGAGAGTGGAGACTGAGAGACAGTCCCCTTGCCCAACATCAGTTTGTGACCAGACAAAATACGCTTCTAAAAGAATGGTCAAAAAAATCCCATGAACGCACTCCTAACCTTGTGGAAAACCTTAACAGAAGAGTTGAAGCTGTTATAGTTGCAAAGGGTGGGCCAACGTCATATAATGAAGAAGGGGATGTGAAGAATGGGATGTCACTAGAGATCACATGCAAGTCAAGGCAAGGAACCCAATACTTTTGGCATGCTTTTCCCCGATAGAGGCTGATCCAGTAAAAGGCTGGTCCTCATCGTCATCGGGGGAGGCTTCTTGTCTCTACATTACGATTGGACACCTTTATTTTGCAGCCGCCAATCAGTTGCCCAAGGCTTGCGAAAAAGGGAGGGGACACAAATACTGTTTACATACACGGAGGAGGGGCGGGACTGTCGAGCTCCATTGGAGAGTTGAAAGCAAAGGGAAAGCCTCTCGAGAAAATTCAAGGTAAAAAATATTTGTTGTCAAACGTCGAAATCATCACAAGGACGTTGGGAGTGAACGCTAAACGTCGAATAATTGAAAACTGACTGGAAGTAGTAAAGGTATGAAAACCATAACCTAGCTCAATGTGCAGTTTCTGGACGAGGCTAATTTAGTGAAATGGCTTCTCGTTTAAACATATGAGGGTAAGGTTACCAAAGGGTGCTATTTGGCTAACTTGTAACAGCGACTTTCAATCGTCTCTTTGAAATAGTCCACCATTTAAATCATTTGAAAATTTGTATGCATTGGTGTTAGCTATGTGAGTGCATCAGAGACCAATAGCTGTTGTGTGTTGGTAAGGTTTTGCTTGTTGGTTTGTGCGTGTGTTTAGGGAAGCCACTTGGCTAACGTTAATGCTAGTCGAATAATTTAGTAGCATAGCATTTAGCTAGACTGCCAGCTAGCTCGCTCATGTAATCCGACTGAATGGCTGGCGGGGGAGGTGTTGTTGGCAGCCACCGCTTGTTACATCAGAAGTGTGGTGTACTCAGGTTGTGTTAGTTCTCAGCTAACGTTATGTATTAAAAGGTAGAGTTACCGGTATTTGAATAGATTTATAACTTGAATGTAGTGATCTAACGTTAGCTCTCAATTCACTATCGACTCCTCGATTGTAAATAGGAGGCCTACACCTAAAACGAGTCTACAGATAGTACTTCCTAATCTTACCTACATTTTGTGTGTTTCAGTACTGAATCGTATACATTAGTAACGCTATATTTTGTAGTTCGTGTTGGTATGACGTTAGTCGATAATCTTCGGCACAATGCTGCATGAAATCCACTGTCGTCATTAGGGTTTACAAAACTTGCAAAAGGTTGAACAGAACTCGCGGTGCTGAAGTGAGACAAGACCTCGTGTAAGACGGACGGTATGCAACTAAATGTATTTATTTACTGTACTGGTATGTGCTGACGCTTCTCCTCTCTGTGTATGTTGTCCCCCTATAGACAATCTCTGAACAGCTGCTGCCTGTTCCTCACCGGAGGGCATCCCACCTCTGAGGTTATGTCAACGGCTGTACTCCTTCGCCTGGCTAGGTCTGCAGGGGGACCCCAACTATGTCGTCGTGTCACTCGGCAGGTGGCCTGTGCCCAGCAGCAGGAGACCCCGCGGAGGGCGTTGAGCACCCCTAGCATGACACTGGCCAGCAACTCTCGCTTTGACCCCGACAGCAGTGGCCAGCCCACTACCTGGGACTCGTTTGGTATCTGGGACAATCGTATCGATGAGCCCATTTTGCTTCCGCCCAGCATCCGCTACGGCAAGATAATCCCAAAGGTGAGCTTGTCTAGGGTGGGCTGTGCCTCTCTCATTGGCCAGAGGAAGGAGAACGAGGATCGCTACCAGCTCTCACAGATGACCAGCAACATCATGTACTTCGCTGTGTTCGATGGCCATGGCGGACCAGAGGCAGCAGACTTCTGTGACAAGTTCATGGAGAAGTACATCAAGTAAGAGCCCCTGCAATGTGCCACATACCCTTGCTGATTATTCATATGTGTGTGTTGTGGACCAAATAAGCTCAGGTTGATCAGGGTTATATGAATCATTACAGGTCCCATGATATAGAATAGAATATATACTTTTTTGATCCTGTGAGGGAAATTTGTTTCTCTGCATTTAACCCAATTTAACCGAATTAGTGAACACACACAGCACACAGTGAACACACCGTGAGGTGAATCACACATTAACCCGGAGCAGTGAGCTGCCTGCCCAACCAGCGGCGCTCGAGGAGCAGTGAGGGGTTAGGTACCTTGCTCAAGGGCACTTCAGCCGTGGACTGGTCGGGGATCGAACCAGCAACCCTCAGGTTACAAGCCCGAAGACCTAACCAGTAGGCTGCCCAAATCAGGGTTTTAGATTTAAATCATTACAGGTCCCATGATATGGACCTCTGTGATATCTATGGGAGTGTGATGTGCTGAGAGGGCATTGCAATGTAGCACTGCAGTGCTGCTCTTAGTGTTCTCACAGCAGGCACAGGTCCTGCTCACCATAGGTCAGGTTCAAAAGTGGCAAGTTTCGTTATTTGATATGCAGTTACCAGCACCTCAGAAGTTCACATTTCAGTTCCAGACGTACAAGTGACGTACACATAGAGCATGATCATACTACTATAGAACAGTATCTAGAGATGCAAAGGGAAAGAAATATATACAATAGACAAATGTCACAAATAGTAATGCTTTACATGTTGTCAATCCACAGCCTGTCTATATATGCAAACCTTTGCATCTGTAAGTCAAATTGTAAATGTTTTTGTTGCAGAGATCTTGTTGGTGAAGAAGATAACTTGGAACTGGTTTTGACCAAAGCATTTCTGGAAGTAGACAAAGCCTTAGCACGACACTATCACTTCTCCCCAGATGGTATGTACTCTATGTTGACATGTGCAATATCTCTGTGTTTTGATCTGTGTTGTGAGTTTGGTCTTTTCCTGTTTTAGAGCATGTAGGGAAGCATGTAAACTGACTGTGTTTCCAGTAAATGTGCAGATGGCAGCTTCAGTTTGCACTCATGTGGCCACATACTAACATATTTTCAGAAAATGTAATGTATGTTATAGCTATCCCCAATATTTAAATGTAATGTATGTTATAGCTATCCCCAATATTGAAATGAATGCCATCAGTTCCTAGTGTATACCTGTGCTGCCTTGGGTATGTTATAGCTATCCCCAATATTTAAATGAATGCCACCAGTTCCTAGTTTATACCTGTGCTGCCTTACTGACCGCTTTAGCTAGAGCACCCATGTGTGCATCAACCTAGTCTAATCCACAGAACGGTGTTAACTCTATACGGTGCATATCTCTGCTCCCTACACTAGTTACGTCATTAGAACCCCTAGGAGGTGGAATGCAGGTGTTAGATGTGTCTGGTCAGATAGATCCGTGCAATGATTGTAAGGCCCAGCCCTGGGCTCTGCTGCGTGCAATGTACAATTTTGCCCTTGTGTGTGTGCGTGTTATTCACGACAGCTATGGACCCAGCTAACAGCCACTAAGAGCTGAAGCTCAGCGGTACCTTTATGGAAGGCGGGGGGCTAGATTGGTCCAGCGGGTCCTTGCCTGGACTTCTGGAAGGTTCCGCAACTTTCTCAACCTTTTTTTCTTCCTCTTCTCTATCTCACGCTGTCTTTATCTTTACTATTGTGCTCAGATTTCTCTTCTCACATGCAGTGTTGGTAAACAGACACGTGGCTTGCCCTGTCGTAGTACAGCTGTCTATATTAAAGTGTAGAGCTATTTGTAGCCTGCAGCAGGCTGCATTTGATTTATCACACACATGCTCTTTCATTCTCCTTGATAGTGTGCCAACGCTGGTGCTGGGAGCCAAGATTGGAGTTGCTCATTTGTTCTTCTGAATGGCTGTTATAATAGATAGATAGATAGATACTTTATTGATCCCCAAGGGGAAATTCAAATTCATAATGAACATGCTTGTTCACAAAAATACATTTTAAGTGAATACATATGATCAACATGATATTACATACCTCTCTTAAAGTGAATGTAATAAAAATGTCACAGTACATTTTAAGTGGATATATGATATACATACAGTACCTCTCTTAAAGTGAATTTAATAGTGTCATGATCTACTTAAATATTTTCTAAAAGTCTGTAGTTTTATATACTTCTAAGACTTCTTGGAACAGCCAGTTCCTTAATGCAACCTTACTGTGAAATCTCTCCAGATGATAACGATTTGGCAGCACCCTGCCGCGGGCTAAATATATCTAGCTACTGTCCAGTTTCAGTGTACTCTTTTGAACTCAGGCTGCTGGCCATCGTGTTCTGCCTGAATGACCTCCGTAGTGCTCGCACACCCTCTCAGTCTGACCAGGAATCTCCTGTCAGCCTTCCAAAGGAGGCCCTGCATGCTCAACTCTCTCCCTCTCTTCACTGCTCAAATTCATATCCTGTTTTGGAAACAAGAACCCCCCCTCCCCTCCCTCCCAATCCCCCCCCCCCCCCCCCCCCCCCTGTCCTCATACTGTGGAGTAGAGTAGCATAAAATCAAGTGTGAGAGAACATGTGTATTATTGTGTGTGTGTGTGTGTGTAGGAGAGTGTGTGCGTGGACTAGAGAACTGTGAGTGTTTACTGTATGTAGCCCGTATTTGCATCAGTGTTTTGGAACAAAGTGCTTATCAAGAAACAGCCATCTCCGTGCATGTGTGTTTGAGCTTGTGAAGTGTGTGTGTGGGCACTGGGGCGGAGGTGTGCGCATGTGTAACCCTTCGCATCTCTGGTACATTACAGCCACGCTTCAGACGGCAGGCACCACAGCCACGGTGGCGTTGCTAAGGGATGGCATCGAGCTGGTGGTTGGCAGTGTGGGCGATAGCCGGGCAATGATGTGCCGAAAGGGCAAGGCCCTCAAGCTCACCATGGACCACACGCCAGAAAGGAAGGACGAGAAGGAGAGGTACACACACGCACACGCACACACACACACACACACACCATATAAGCACATAGTGGCTACGCGGATCAGCATAACAATTTATGAATTTATACATCTATACATTTATACATCTAAATGAATAATATGAAAGTTACGAATCCATACAAAACAGTCAGAGAATGAACATACCTAGCTCAGAAGGTGGTTATTGAAGGGGGTTGAGCAATTTCAAGGTTATTTTACACACTCACACTAACACACTCACGCTAGTCTAGTAGCAGATGAGCAGATGAACACCGCATTGCAGCAGGACTTGACCCTCTTTACTGTCTGTAAACCAGTTGGTTCTGACTGGACTGGAGATGGGCAGACAAAAGGTGTAGTGTAATAGAATCTGTATTGAGTCAAAGAGTATAGAAATACCAAGAGGCGAAACTCAATAGAACGTTCCATTGCAACAATCGCACCCATGACCCAGCTGTAGCGCCGCCATCTTGGACTGAACGCAACGCAACTGTCATAGAATTGAACGACACGGTTACTTCTATACTCTTTGATTCAGTCACAGTTTAGGAGTTCTGGACTGTTCTGCTGCTATATCTCTGCTACAGGATAGCATAGCACTTTGCTGACATATTATAGCGTTCTGTCTGCTGCAGTAACATAGCACAAGTACTCTCACTACCTTACTTGTATCTTATCTCCTAGTGAATGCAAACAGTGTGTTAGTCCCATAGGTTACACATTTGGAGAATGGCCTTGAAAGGTCGTGCGTACTGCTGTCCAGTCCTCACCTTATCTGATGCATGCTTGTTTTGTTGATGTGTTCTCTCGCTCTGCCCCTGCAGGATCCGTAAGACCGGAGGCTTTGTGACCTGGAACAGTCTGGGGCAGCCACACGTCAACGGCAGGCTGGCCATGACCCGCAGCATAGGGGACTTTGACCTCAAGAAGATGGGGGTCATCGCCGAGCCCGAGACCAAGCGCATTTCGGTGAGCAGCCCCCCCCCCCCTCTCTGTTCCATGCACTTACGCTCTCCCAGTCCAGCTGCAGTGCAGCAACTTTAATGGTGATTTGTGCCAGAATTTGGTTTGTGTGTGCAGACTGTGCACTTGTGTTCATTTGCTGTGTATGTGTGTGTGTCCGTGTCCACCAGCTGCATCACGTCCACGACTCCTTCCTGGCGCTGACCACCGATGGCATCAACTTCATCATGAACAGCCAGGAGATCTGTGATGTCATCAACCAGTGCCATGACCCCAAAGAGGCCGCCCAGAGGATCTCTGAGCAGGTACACACCCTGTCGTCACATAGCGATTACACACCGTCATCACACTCGGTGTGGGTGTCACAAGCTACAGATTAAACCCTGCCGCCGTTGCTTTCAAATGTATTTATTGCTTTCAAATGTATTTATCTGTTAGAAAGGTTATGGTTGGACTGCTAGTTTTCAACCAAAAAATCCTTAGTACCACATTAAGATTGTAAAGCGAACCTAAAACATATTTAATCCACTATCTAAAATAATATATATGCAAAATAGGCATATGCAGTGTTTATTTTTGCTTTTGGTGGTTCTGTCTGGTGGATTTGAGAAATGTCTGAGATTTGGCTTTTCTGACGTGGAAAGCAACTTCAACCTAAGGAGGACCTTTGGACACAGTGACTATTCATATAGCCAGCTGAGTAGTTCATGTTACAGAGAGAAAATGCACACTGTATATAGGTCAGTACCATCTCGTCATGGGCTGGCAGAAGGCTGGTGTCGGGTGATCATGTGTATGTTTGTATGTGCATGTGACTGAGTGTGCGTGTGACTAGGCGCGTGCAAATGTGTGCGTCTGCACGCGTATGTGTTTTTGTGTCGACTCACCTCTGAACCCGTCCTTGGCAGGCAATTCAGTACGGATCAGAGGACAACAGCACAATCATCGTGGTGCCGTTCGGCGCTTGGGGCAAACACCAGGGCTCAGACACCACCTACTCCTTCAGCCGCAGCTTTGTGTCCAGTGGCCGCTGGGCTTAAGGTGGGCAGAGGGCAGAGGCGTGACGGCGGGAGACGGAGACGGCCATCGCTGTCCTCCCTGCACGGGAGGCGTCCAGTGTGCAATATGTAGAGATCTAGATCCAATCGAAGAACCATGATCCAGCGCCTTACAAATGCCACACGTTCTAACACATCATCTAGTCTGGGACTGTGAGGAAAGTGCTCACAACTTGAGTAAGATGCACTTATCAAGCGACACGTCCAATGCATCAAAATGCTGCCACATCATTCGACTCCGAACTCTGCAGGGGGTGGTTGCAGTTCATGTATTTTTACACAGGTTCGGTTCCCAATGTCTTGGCCATTGAAAGGGTATAATTAATTTCCAGTGGAATGATTATGGTGTCTGACAATAATGTTATTGTGAAGATGCAGAGAACGCTTTTCTGGCCAGGAGTAAGGACCGTTTCCTCTGGTCAGTCGTGGCTTACGGTGGTAATTGCAACTGCAAAATGATTTGCACTCTGTCGCCACCTACAGCCCAGTGCCTATTTACACAGGTAGAGATATTTAGTGTTGCATAAAGCTGCACGTGTTAGAAAATGTGCAATCACTCTCCAACAGAGTCCTCATGCAGCTTTACTTTGGGCCAGAACGGAGTCGACTGGTGTGGCAGCCACTTCACATGAGGGCCAGGATGCCCTCAGCAGCTGTGGAGCTGTGGCTAATCATTCTTTATGTGAGGCAAATGTTGGCAGTACGCTAGTTATTAATTAGCAAAGAACCAAGTACATTTGTCCACTGAGTTACCATTTTTCTGGTTTAAACAAACCAAAACATCTAATTCAGTCCTTGGCACTTATGTATCAGGTGTTCAAATATTACCTGGGTATGAATGTTAAGTTTCATTTCTTTGATTTACACACTAAAATCAGCTGTTTGAGTTTGCAGCTCAGCTGTCATTTGTGTAGTAATTACCTCAGCCTCAGTGTTGGCCGCATAGCAGAAGTATGGTGAATGCTATTGAAAGGAAGATTCAATAGGCTTCTCTTTTGTGGCATTTTAAGCAGTCAACACGCTCAACGCAGCTGGTTTCATGTGTGTAATTCCTTATGCTTCCTCATGGGGTCGCTCTCCCGTTTCCTGTAGTTGTCCTCATTGCCATTCAACTGGATGACCAGTTGGTGTACTTAACAGCCATATAGGGAGGGGCGGCTGTAGTCTTTAGATATTGGAAAGCATTAAGATCAAAGAGGTCTTGATGGCAGCTCTTAAGATGAATGGTTACCCTGTGAAACAGAGAAACCCCTTATTCCACAGACCATGCAGACGTAATCCAGTAAAGGAATCAGGATGTGAACAAAGTGATGTAGGTGACTTGCACTGTTCTGGAAGTGGCCCCACCCTCTCAGTCTGATCAATAAAACCTTATGGGTTAGTTAGTCTGATCAATAAAACCTTATGGGTTAGTTAGTCTGATCCACTGAACGTGTTCAGTATAGTTTCTGTGCTTTAGGCTTTGCGATTTTATGGCTGTGTCAATACAAGCAGTAAGCACTTAAATGGCACCAGCTTCCAGTGTTGGTAACAGAACTAGGAGCGGCTATCAGGGATTAGTTTGGTTTCATTTCGGAACTCGCTGAACAAGGAATCTATCTAGAATGGACAACTGAGATTTGCATAGAATCTTTGGTTTAATTAACCAAACATGCCTGTCCTGAAGGTGTTTTCTTTTTCCCCCACCCTTTATTCAGTCCCTGAAAAAGTGCATTGTATGTAAATCTTGTCATTTTTGTATAATAAGGGTTTTTTTTTGTATATAATTATTTATATATTTTGATGTCCAGCTAAAATACTGTGGTTTGTAAAAACGTATACTATTGTATAGTGGTTGCTCGATTGAAATGTTCAAGTTTGTGTGTGGACTATATGCAATTCTAGTGTTGAGTGAGCATATAGTGAAGAGCCTGCTGCTGTCATGGACAGAGAGCTAACAGGGAGGTGAGAAAGGAGGGGACAACAGTCACGGAGGATGTCACTCTGTCTCTGACGGTGTTAGAAGCCTTGTGTGACATTAGAATGTTTGAGTGAACTCATGCAAGTTGGTTGAAATCTTACTGTTTGGGCTTTAAAAAATGCTGTTTGGTCTTCAAAGGTGAAGGTGTTGTGTGTCTTGGTTCTGCTTTATGTCTTCCCACAATTTTTTTTTATTTTTTTTTTTTTAACCAAGCAATATCTTCTAAACAAACTTCTGAACTCTGGCTTTTGTGGGTCTCTAATGTACTGTGATATATTCTGGGCACAATCTCACAAAACGTATCTTTCTTGTACCAAAATATCTGTATCAGATTGCTTCTCTGAATGTGAACTCCAGAAGTGAATGTACAATGTGTTCGAAGGCCATAACTCAAGCCCTCCTGCCTACACCTGAGTGCTGTTTCCAGATTGGTTCCTGTTGTGGAAGTCAGTGCACTCTCCAGCCCTCCTTACCTACGTTTCACTATATTTTACTTAAATGCAACATGTATCACCAACATTCAGTGCAATTAGTGAACGCGCCCATTCGTGGGAATGGGGTGTGAATTGAGCTATTTTACCGATCTCAGAAGTAATTGAAATATTCTGCTGTACAGTATGTTTAACCATTTTGCCTTCCCAGGTACAATAAACAGTTGTTTGTTTCCATGCAAAGTACATGTGCTTAAAATCCTTGAATAAACTCCAAACAAGAAACGGTTTGTGTTTCCTTTTGTCTAACTCTATAGTCAGCTAGTTGTAAAGGCCCCACCACCAACTACTACACATTTATAGTATTGGTTTCAGCACATTGTGCAATTTACACCATCAGTGCTTAGTATCGGCTTTTCTGAACAAGCAGCGCTTCTCATACTGTTATAGTTGGAGTACGTAAAGCTGGATGAATAGAAGAAGGTTTTGTGGCTTTATACCTATGCTGTGCTGGTCCTTTACTAAAGCAACTAAATGGAGCTCAAATGCTAACCTATTTTAAGTCATTTACAGCGCCTCTCAGAGTCTGTGATGAAGCTCACATGCCTCTGAGGACTGGCAGCAGGATAGGAGGCAGGTGATTTTGGGACTTGCGGTTTTAATTTGGGACGTTTTGGGATTGGGGCCATTTGTGTGGTTTGTAATCATCAAATTTGCAACCCTCGGAGGTCAGATGTTTCACACAAGATTTACTAAACTAGGCTACAGCTACATAACACCAAATGTGTACAGTGCAATCTATACTGAAACGTCTTAAAAATGGTGGCATCCACAAGATGGCGTGGTCATTACACCCCCAACATCATGCCATACTGGACCAATAGTGCAAACTTCTATGCTTTATCTCTTCATTAAAGTAGCGATAATGGACAGTTGCAGAATTATGTTTTTTTTTTCTTTGTTCTTTTATACTAAAAAAAATCACTGAACTGACATTGGTTTGAGATATCATTGTTGACCAATAATAATAAATGATGATTAAAAAATCTTTTGATATTATGAGGGATGTTACACCACTAGGCAATAACTAAAAGGTAGCCTATTTCATGATGTCATTCGATTACCAAACTGAGTAGTGAAATCCTCTGAGTCATGATTACATGCAATGTGGCAGGGGTCGTTAACATTAACTATTCAAGTCATTCCTCTTTGGAGTCCTATGGTCTTATCAGCATCCCTTGATGTAATTCCCGGATCTGTATCAGAGGTGACTGACAGATGTGAAGGAAACACATTTGTATTGTTTTCAACAGAGCTTTAATACACACAGCCATTGTCACGTTGAGACAGGTGGACTGCAGCTTTCATAAGCAGGTGTGTGTTAAACACACGGGTCTGTGTGTTATTAACCATTAACTAGGAGTGAATGAGAAATCAACAAGGCCACCATACATTTAGGCCAGACCGCTGCCAACTGAAGAGTTTAAGCAACATTAAAAATATAACATTTTGGGAAAATATGACATTCATAAACTTGTGTCAAAGCAAAGAAAATTGTTTTAGATTTTTGAGGAACACCTAATTGTTTTGTTTTATTCTTTTATAAAGAAGGCAATCATGACCTTGACCAATGACATTGAATGACTATAGCTGCTGCTTCATGAGTATATTGTTTACTTAGCTTAGCCAGACTAGTTTGACATCCGCTGACAATACATGGTTACAAAACAGTAGAAAACTTGTTTCATAATGTGAACGTGAGATATTATGAAAATCTGAATTATTTAAATATTAGTATTCACCTTTCTTTCAGATCGCTCTTTTCCAATTAATTCAACAAGTGTTGACTCAAACTAAAACACAAAACCATCCAGAGAGAAGTCACATGAAAGCAGGCATCCCTTGTCAACATTTTTGTTACTGTTAATAACTGTTCCAAAAGAATTCAAATGGCAAAACGTATAAAGATTAGATGTAATTTCTTTGATATTGACTTGACTTTATTTCCTTGCTTTAAAGTGGAAAACTGCTATGCTTAACTGGAGACTCACAACTCTGCACAGAATTCTGCACTCTTTGCTCATGGCAGCCCAGAAGTTCCATTTTAATGACATCAGTCCACGGGATCTGCGTATCCCGAGTGCAATGCAGACTTGTTAAGATGTTTCTTTGCAGTCTGACACACATGCAGGTGTTGTATAGGCAAAAGAACTACCACTTTTCACTGAGGGGTATTTGCCCTTCTGACAGTATATACCAGCAACTCTCTCTTCAAAATAATGTTTAAGGTTCTTGCAATCAAACAGGAGTATTGATTTGCCCTATTTGCCTATGTTCTCTCAGCTATTTTAGCCATAGCTTATACATTGGTAAAGGTTATTTGAGGAAAATATGTTTGACATTAAAAACAAACATGTCTTTTGGAGTTTACTAATTTAACCATTTCCAGTGAAAACATTGACCATTTGGACGACTATTACATCTACTGGCCTACAAATTAAATAGCAGAATATGGTACTGTAATTGTGTATGGAGGATGAAGTTAAAGATAAAATTGAAAATATTCTAAAACTAGCCTGCTTAAAGTTATTCTCATTCGG
Source organism: Sardina pilchardus (assembly GCF_963854185.1). Classification (NCBI taxonomy): domain Eukaryota; kingdom Metazoa; phylum Chordata; class Actinopteri; order Clupeiformes; family Clupeidae; genus Sardina; species Sardina pilchardus. The sequence goes on along the minus strand of NC_084995.1, from coordinate 24,566,405 downwards.
TTTGGTGCATTTCTCGAATCATAATGAACATTTGCACAACAGTTAGTGCAAACGGCACTGCAGTGGATAACCTGCAATATCCATTGTGCGGTGCAATAACGTGCATATCTAGCTCAAAATACTTAGTTTATGCCTCAAAAGCAAATGTATGCCAATGAAACAGTCAGTGCAATCAAAATGACAAGTCATGCTATTGGTTATGTCTTGTCAATATGACAGTTTACTCTGTACTTCCCAATGAACAACACAAATCTACAAAGTTTCATATTATTGTGTGTAGGAGGTCGATTGCAAAACAGTGGATCTGTTTTTACATGCTGACAGACATTGTGACTTGAAAACTAAGGCTTTTACAGCATTGTACAAATGAAAAATTACCTAAACAATCCTTGGTCAGAGCAGTGCATCCTGACTTTCCTGTCTGTCAGGTCACATGTAACATACTATGACAACTAGCTCACATTTGCGTGTAATGACACAAGCGATGAAATAAGGCCCATTTATTTTATGAGGTAGGATAGCAGGGAACCAATATAGTGCATTTTGACCAGCATGACATCAGCCATGATAAAAGCCTAAAAATAAAAAAAACAATTTTAAAATCAGTTGCATGGATGTAGCCTACAAAAGCATTGCTATTTGTTCAAAATGGGGAGAAACTGCTTCAATGATGTGCACAAGTGATACAGTAAGATGACACAGAGTTTGAACAACATGTTTGAAAATTACCATTCTGATCTGAGAAATGTGCCAAACTGCCAATAACAGAACAACTGTAATGCACTGTAAGCCAACATCTTCAACAAAAGTCACAATGTATCTGATTTTAAATAGCCTAGAATTTCACTGTTAACTCTACTCTAGTCTGTAAACAAACATGGTTCCACCCACATTTCAGTTAGCCTACAGGCCTAAAGCAAACGAATTAAAATAATACATAAACTGGCAAACTGCAAAACAGAATTCCTGAGGCATTGTATTTACAAGTTAACACGCCTTCAACACCCTTATCATTAATATTGCAAGCTGCCTACCTGGGGCTGTTGCACTGACGTCTTCATCCGATCATCTGAGGCGAATGTGCTCTGCCCACCTCCTCCCATCTCCGCATTCAATTCAAGAATTTCTGGAGTCTATATAAGCAACGCCTGGAATGGCTCTAAGTAACTCCACTCAAGGACTCTCCGGGAACAACTGCGAGGAAAAGTTTGCATATACTATACCTTAAAACGAATTTGCTCCAAAGAAGGTAAGACACCTGTTTTGTGTTTTTTTTGCAGGCCAGTTTCATCGGTCTGTGTCAAGGGCAAGTCTTCTCGCTCCTCGTTGCTGTCTGTAGCCTATACGGGAGGCATCACTGACACTGTTATGTAGCCTAGACTAGCCTACTGCAGACGAGGTGATTATTTCTCCTCTTCCATCAACATGGAAATCTCACAGATTTTGAGGGCAGTAGCCTATAAACATCCCTCTGTCTGGCCTCAAATGTGTTTGATGTCACTTGGCAGGCTGCACTACTTTATAGCCTGAATTGCATTGCGGTGATGACACCTGTTCGTACTCAGGTTGATCAATCATGAACCAACAACTCACCAACATGAACAAACATGTCACAAAGTCAACTTTTGCAAAACAGTCATTTATGTTGCCCATCCAGTAGAGTAGTGTCTAGAACGAAGAGAACACTTCGTGTGATGGTAGGCTACTTTAATTCAATTTCTTTAACTAGGCTACGTACGTGGAAAGATGTTCTGTCTCACGTCGCTCAGATAGTTTGCATTGCACGACACCTAAGACCAACCACTGTCCCCTCCGAGTTTAGCCATTCTCGACTCTGCAATTGGGTCGCATGACATTGATTTCTGACCATCCCATAATTAAATACACGGAGATATGCGGATGGTGAACAATGTAGCCAATGTTTGCTTCTGCTCAGCCTGCACAGTATAGTTACGAGCATAGCTTTGAACTTCAGAAAGGTGGTAGTTGCTGAGTATGAAGCACGCACTGGCTCACATAGACCACCTGTGCCTCTGACTGACACTGCTAATTGATCACGTGATCCTGCTCAGACGCAAAAGATTGGATTAATGTCCATGAGGAATTTAGTTCTAGTTATTTAAAAAATGGTCAAGCAGTCAGTATTTTGGAGTTTCGGTCAGACTGTACCCCCTCTGACCAAGAAGCATTTCTGTATGAGCATGCCTTACACTGATATCATGAGGCCTGTCAGCTCATACACACCCAGTTATAACAATGTATAACCATGTTTTGTAAGGTATGAGCGTTGGTGAGGTAATCACACATCCTCTTGCATAGATGCATGGCTGATATGTAGTGTTAGTAGGCGCATGGCTAAGACAAAGTTAACAATAGAGACACAGTCGGATGCATACCTCTGCTAAGGTCCTGTTATATCAATATCAACACCCTATGCTATATATACCAGCTTTTTAGCACCATTAAGGAGCGTAATCACATGTTTTCACCAATGTGGGTGGGTGTTTTGTAAACTTGCCAACAAACAGATGCAGGTGAAAGTATCTCCCGAGTCCTGGGGGAGATAACTTTCAAGTACCCCCAGGGTTCAACAGGTCTTAGTGAATAGAAATATAATTCAAGTGCCACATAGGAACAGATTGGCACTATACCTTCATGTTGTTTCCTTGTCACATCTGTAACTAGTTGCCTTTTTGGTTGGTTGCAGGGAGACAGCCGTAGGAGATGGAGGATCGGGCAAATCATGTCAACATACAGATGGTGGAGGACATGTGCACTAATGGGCTGGCAGGGCCCAAGGTCATCACCATGGAGACTGGCAAGCCTCAGCGTGGTGCTGTTGTCAGCTTTCACGACATCCAGTACAAAGTGGAACTGAAGAGTGGCCCCTTCTGTAAAAGGAAGAGCACTACCAAGGAGATACTGGTGGATGTCAGGTCAGTCCCACAGCTCCCCCTTTAACACAGTATACACTTCAGATTCTGGATTATATAATCTCACATATGCATGTCCTCTTTGTTGTCTGAAATTGGAAGATCATCACCAATCACACTAATATTTTTGAATCAGAGTCATTAAACAACAGTGCAGCCAACACAAGTGACAGTACTGTAGATGCACAGCATATTTTAATTGAATATATTTTAATGAAGAAACAATGTTTACCGGAGCAACTCAGATGTGAAGTTTTAGATATTTATTAAGGTGGCAACATAGTGGACTAATGTTTTCGACGTTTGCCACGTCTTCATCAGAGTCTACATTTTAAATTGGTGTTTGTGAGCCCCTCTCTACCGCAGTAGAAAATCCTCAGTGCCTGTCCCAATGGCAGTAAATGCCTCCGACGTTTCCCAGGGCAGCTCGAATGCATCATTTTGCCTCTCTCCATAGTGTTAATTATATGCTATTAAGCATGCCTTCCTGCGTATAATCTCTTTGATACACCAGAGTGCAGCCTGCCAGAGAATGGAATTAAATGTTGTCACGTGAGAGGCAACAAGACTCTAACTCATTGAATTCCTTTTTTTCTTTCTTCTTTCTGGGGCTGGTTTGTGTAAGTCCTGATAGACCCAGGGGCGCACCTTGCCGACAGGCATGGCAAGCAACTGCTTGGAGCCCCGAGCCGTTAGGGGGCCCCGAGACCTCAGAGCCTTTACTGGTGCGACAAGCGAGAATTTCGTCAATAGAGATTGAATGGTGGGTTACGTGATTTTGTGTGCTCCTGTCCTGTCCTGTCTTACAAATAGTAGCCTACATGTATGCTATCGGCTTATAAACAGTGGATCTGTGTCCAAAAGAGTGCAAACAATCCACACATATTGAGCCCGACTAGCGCAAAGTGCATCAAAAAAACACACCCATTCTTCACTGTTACATTGCTCCGCAATTATTAGTCGAGCGAGATAAGCGAGATTACAGCGAGATGAGACCTGTATTGCACGAAAGAGCAGAAGCGGGGCTTTCCAACGAGACTAGGCACTTGTCTGTACGATCAAGTATGAAAGTCATGAAGTTAAATCAAAGTATATCATATTTACAGTCTATATTGCTCTGCATACACCCGCACATCCAGTCTCGCTTGAATTACTGGCAAACTCGGCATCGCACAGAGATGCTACGCATATCAGATGAAAGAGGGGAAACAGAGCTTTCCATTGATACCAAATACATCGATCCTTTTGTGTTATAAAAACAGACGAAGTGACAAACAAATAATAATGTCATATACTAGCTCTCGTTTGATTTACTCGTGAAATCGCGATCAGAAAGATGACACGCATGTCAGATGAAAGAGGAGAGCTAGAGCTATCCACACAGATACCAAATACAACCTTTTAAGTTATAAAACAGACCAAGTGACAGCAAAATAATAACTTCATTTAGCTCCACTTACCCTATGTTTTTGTGTGCGATAATAGCTGTTCATAATCAACGTTATCATGTGTTTCTCTATGGCAAGGCACGTTCATAATAGCATACGGTTTTGAGATCCTATAGGCTATAGCAAACTCCTGTATGGTATCCAATTCAAGACTCATATTGCATCCAAATTTGTTTGACAAATAAACATTTTTTTGCCTTTACTTTGTTCATTGCAATGCAGTAAAATAAATATTATAGAGAATCATCAAGTGTGCACGTCATGTGTGCCACAACGCAAACAAGTCAGGTCAGATCAGCTTATTTCTGGAAGGTAGGCCTACACACCACATATTTCTGTAAATTGCTACCCGTATCCCTCCATCATGGTTCTTGCCATTTACAGAGCAGTCAGGCCTATACAACCAAGTCATGTCGAGCTGCTTGCTGTGGTGAGATAGGCTACACGTCAAAATGTAAGAATTTGTATAGTAGCCTGCTTTTTGAATTTGTATTATTTAAAAATCTAAAATAAATCAATGCAAGTATTTATGCATGATATTGTGGCAGATCTGGGTAGCCTAGACTGTGCTGGAAAAAAAAAACAGTAAGTAAAAAAACAGGCACTTGCAATGAATGATAAATGCTTGGCATAGGGCTAGCAACATGTTAAAAACAAGTTTTTAGTTTTTTTTTTTTTTTTTGGGGGGGGGGGGGGGGTTGTGTAAGTAGGGCCCCCTAGGATTTTTTGCTTAGGGCCCCCACAGACTCTAGAATCGCCAGTGGATAGACCTTTTCTTTGCAGTCTGGGTCTGTGGAATGTACAAAATAGAAGTGCTGGCCACTATTACTTATGGTTATGGTTATGGTACTTGGCAGACGCCTTTGTCCAAAGCGACATACAAACAAAAACAATACAATAAACAATTTAGCAGTGAACAAATTCAAAAAGTTGGTCAGACTATAGTAGGGAGAATAGGAATATAAACAATAAACAATATCAGTACAAGCAAACCTAATGAGACAAAACCAGAATGGAATCGTCAACGAATCTCCAAAGAGTGGCAACAGCTCTGGGTGTTTGAGAAGGATCACTATCACTGGTTTGCTAAATTAGACTCTGGCAAAGTCTATCTGTTAAAAACAGACCTGTCTTCTTGTTATTCCACCTTATGTCTTTTATGTTAATTATTCTTTATTGCTTTCTTTTTATTTTTTCATTTTATCATTATTACTATTATTATTATTATTATTCCTCTTTGCTCATCTATGCTTTTATCTGCTATTACTGTTTGGTTTTTGTTTATGTAAAGCACATTGAATGACCTCTGTGTATGAAATGCGCTATATAAATAAACTTGACTTGACTTGACTTGACTCTTGAAAGATCAAAAACTATTGTTGGAACGAAGGGTACTGGGCAACTCATTCCACCAACATGGAACCACTGATGAAAAAATCTTTAAATTGAACTAGCATTTATAGTTGGTTGACACAGCAGACGCTCATCAGAAGACTGTAGTGGGCGGTTGGGAATGTACATCTTGATCATTGAATTCAAGTAGCAGGGAGTAGATCCAGTCAGGGTCCCATAGGCTAAACTGAGAGATTGAAATGTATTTCTGGCCACCATAGGGAGCCAGTGGAGAGTAACTAAATCCTCCACTGGCTGATTGAAGACTAGGCATGCTGCCCAATATAACTTACCCCCAGTGTAAATTTGTAAAGTATTACAATGTTCGCATGCAGAGTGTAGCCTACACCAACACATTTTAACACATATAAATAGGCTACAATAGTACATGTGGCCTGCCTGTGCACTGTTTTATATATCGTAGGGAATCATTATAGTACCAACCATTGTACTGCCAAATCACATACTGTAGCCAACCAGAGGTGGGGAGCCCATGCTACAGGTAAGGGAGCTGAAGAGGCTCAGATGCTGTGTTTACCAGTATGCTGTTTTATCAGTTTGGTGTATTTAAAGTCACATGTGGTCCACAACCTGCTTTACAGAAACAATGATGTAAGACCATATGATATATTGTATTTCTCTACTTTGTCGTTTCTCTATGCTCCTGTTAAACAGGGGGACAGACTTCTATCTTCCCTCTGGCATCTTCTTAAGGAACAAACCTTGACACTGTAGATAGTATTAATACTATTCCCTGAGTACTGCTGCATGATAGACATGCCCATTATCTGTATATAATGTGCTTGTGCAGCACCCTTTCATGCTGTATATTTTGTATATTTTATATCACCTCCTTGTGCCACGTACCTGTGAGACGTATTTTCTTCCGAAACATCTGGCCGCCACATGGAAATGAAGCCTAATGATATTTGGTTAATGGATGTGAGTCCAGGCGTCAGGATGGCCTATGCGCTCTCCTCTTCTCCTGGCACCTGGGGGCCAAGGCCAGGTAATTGGCTTGGCTGTTGAGAAGCTGGATTATGGCACTTTTAGCCAAAGAACTGCCCAATTAAATCTTTCTCCCCCGCAGCTAAACATTTTGGCATGAAGGCAAGGTTTGTTCTATACATCTAAAAATTACATCTGTCAAAATTTAATTTGGGTGTGAATTTGAATTGATTTGTTTTGTGTGTGTGAGTGTGTTACATCTGAACACAACCTGTATGGTGTGGTCCTTTTTCATTCATTTATCATTTTATTGTTTTTCAAATATTTTTCTGTTCAGAAATGTAGTTATATTCTCCACTGGTAATAGCATGAAGCAATCGGACATGACTTACTATCTTACGGATAATATCGCCATGACTTACTATCTGAAAGTGTCTCATGCCGCCTTGCTGCACCTGAGGAATTTTTGACAAAACCAGTGATTTGACTCTAATCAGATCTCTCGCTCTTGTTCTCTCTCTCTCTCTCTCTCTCTCTCTCTCTCTTCCTCTCTATGTTCTCTTTCTCTCTCGCTCTCTCTCTCTTGTTCTCTTTCTCTCTCTCTCCCTCTCCATGTTCTCTCTCTCCCTCTCTCTTGTTCTCGTTCTCTCTCTCCCTCTCCATACTCCAGTGGGATCATGAGACCTGGTTTAAATGCTATTTTGGGACCCACAGGAAGCGGCAAGTCTTCGTAAGTACATGAGTTCATGACACTGTAAACATCAGGAGCATTTATGAAAAAAACATCTGATCTGTTCCACACTGATGACGGCGTTATAGTTATGAATTATTTATTAGTTCAGAATTACCTGCTTCCCTGAAGTTACACTATGTGCGGTTAGATGATATGTGCTTTGCACTTTTACATTTGACATGTTTGCATGTTTTCACTGCACTATGCTATTTCCTATGAAATGCCGTCACTATGCTAGTCACCTGGATACACCAGCCCTCCCATAGCAGCAGAGTGATCACAGAGGCCATCGGAGGCCAACACATGTGATCTGTGTGCAGCTCACGTTATCTACATTTGTAAAGGATCTGTGGGCAGCTCATATTATCCACCCGTTTGTACAGGATCTGTGTGCAGCTCACGTTATCCACCCGTTGGTAATGTGTATAACGTTTGTACAGGTTCCTGGACGTGTTGGCTGCAAGGAAGGACCCGACCGGTCTCTCAGGAGAAGTGCTGATAGACGGAGCGCCGCAGCCCCCCAACTTCAAGTGCCTGTCTGGCTACGTGGTCCAGGTAGTGTGTCGCCCTCTCTCTGCATGCCGCACGCTCACACAGCAGTAGTGACATGTAGTACCGTCACCGTGTGAGGGGGATGACATAGTCTATTAGTATTTAGTGTAATACCCTAATTACCCGACTATTAGCCTTAGTATTAGACTTTTACATTGATTTTGCAAAATTTCTTCCGTTATGAGATTAATACAGGGGGGGCAGTTAATATGGTGTTAATGTGGTTTTGTGTCTTTTAACTAGCATAAAACACTGTCTTGTGGCTTATACACAATGCGGCTTATATGTGGGAAATTACTGTAGTCTATAAGAGTCGTTTTCCACTGGCATGTCTATCATACAGTGGTTTGAGTATTGTTGCTGTTTGTGTGTACGTGCTGTGTGCAGGATGACGTGGTGATGGGAACTCTGACGGTGAGGGAGAACCTGCGCTTCTCGGCAGCGCTGCGCCTGCCCTCCTCCGTGGGCCAGAGAGAGAAGGAGGTGCGCGTCAACCACCTCATCCAGGAGCTGGGGCTCAGCAAGGTGGCGGACTCAAAGGTGACGACGCCCTGGGCTTCTCTCTCTCTCTCTCTCTCTCTCTCTCTCTCTCTCTCTCTCTCTGTCTCTCTCTCTCTCTCTCTGTCTGTCTGTCTCTCTCTCTCACACTTGTAAGGCTTATTCAGTATTGTATTATTATTTAGACTAATTCTATTGAGGAGCGATATGCTAGCTTTTGGATTTTCCTGGGATAGGCAGATTTACTTATAGGAATAACTGAGATCTGTCATAGCATTTTTACTAGCTTCTCTTGGAGAGGGATGCTTCACATGCAACCACTTGCCTATTCTCACATGCATTTGTTCAAAGGCTTGGAAGTCAGCCACATCCACATTAAGGTGGTAAACACACAGACAATTACACTTGCATAACTCACAGTTCCAAATGACTGAACACACACAAAAGACTCATCACTTTTGTCTTACCCATCTCTTTCACACACTCACAGGCAGATACACATAAACAGAAGCCATCTCTCTCTGTCTTTGACATAAACACGCAAGCACACACACACACACACACACACACACACACTCTCTCTCAAAAACACACACTTCCTTTTATTTACTGTAAACCATTATAAGATGAATTACCTGAGCATAATTTAAAATGATGGCACTCAGTAGAAGGTAAATCTAATTGAATGCAAGATTAGATTAGATTAGATTACATTGGTGGTGCATAGACAGGACAGGATATATTATAATAAAAATAACACAAATAATAATAACACATTTTATTTAATGCGCATGACACCCAAGGTCACTTCAAAAGGTTGTAAAATCATCACATAAAAAAAAAGTTCAGCAGGGTCACAGCCGCAGGGGAGAAGCTTCCTCCGAACCTGCTGGTTAGGTTTGAGTAACGCCTCCCAGAGGGGAGTGGGGTGAATAGTCTGTGGTTGGGATGGGACCAGTCTTTGATGATGCTGTTTGCCTTGTGCAACCATCGCTTGCCCTGGATGGGCTTAGTGGAGGGGAGTGAGGAACCGGTGATACGTTTTCACCACACTCTGCAGTCTGCAGTGCTTTTTCGGTCAGAGGCGGGGCAGTTGCCATAGCAAACTGTGACACAGTTGGTGAGTATGCTCTTGATGGTAGAGCAGTAGACGGTGGACCTTCTTTCTCCTCAGGAGGAGGAGATGCTGGCGAGCCTTTTGGAAGGTAGAGGTGTTGAGGGTCGAAGGGAGCTCTTCAGAGATGTGGACACCCAGAAACTTGAAGCTGGTGGTGACACACTCCACCTCAGTCTCATTGGATGAGAATGAGGGTGTGTGTGCTAGCTTTAGACTTGCTGAAGTCCACAATTAGCTCTTTGGTCTTCTTGGTGTTGAAAGCCAGGTTGTTGTCACTGCACAGCACATGTTAGGACCTCCTCCTTATAGGCCATTCTACGTTGTTGCAGATGATCTCAATCACTGTATCGTCTGCAAACTTGACGATGGTGTTAGAGCCATGCACAGGTTTGCAGTTGTAGGTGAAGAAGGTGAAGGTGAGGGGAGTAAAGGAGAGGGCTCAGCACATCCCATAGGGTTACATAGGGGGTCAAATACTTCCTTCCCTTAGCATTTAAGGAAAACATTTATTTATTTACGATACATTCTTCAATCACAAAGAAAATTGGTGTCCTTGGCGGTTTTATTTTTACTCATTTTTTGAATTAAGGCATTAAGATCAATTGTCAAATGATGATTTTATATTCCTGTTTTAGCATGGTATCAAATACATTATGCTCCTCACTGTATGTGATTAGATCATCACATTTCCCTCTTTCTGAATAGACATGCTTCCACATTGTAATATAATGTGTTGTTTTCTATCTTGAACTGGAAGTTGCACATAATAGTCATAACACGACACAGTCATGAGACTTAGAATCTACAAAATGAGTCTCTGTGTAGCAGGTGTGTGCTGCTTTACTGTCAGTGTGCTGTATGTGGGGGGTTGTGTACAGTACTGTATATGTTGATGGGTTTTGGGATCTTGTGTGATGTACAGGTGGGCACCCAGCTGATCCGGGGCATCTCTGGAGGAGAGCGTAAGAGGACCAACATCGGCATGGAGCTGATCATCGACCCCTCGGTTCTGTTCCTGGATGAGCCCACCACCGGCCTGGACGCCAGCACAGCCAACTCAGTCCTGCTGCTGCTGAAGAGGTACACACACATTCAACCATGCCTATGATGGAGGGAGGGAGGGAGGGAGGGAGGGAGAGAGAGAGAGAGAGAGAGAAGCCCAGGGCGTCGTCACCTTTGAGTCCGCCACCTTGCTGAGCCCCAGCTCCTGGATGAGGTGGTTGACGCGCACCTCCTTCTCTCTCTGGCCCACGGAGGAGGGCAGGCGCAGCGCTGCCGAGAAGCGCAGGTTCTCCCTCACCGTCAGAGAGATAGTCATGCATAAAGACCCACTAATAGGCACTAACTCTTCTGTGTTCCTCTAGGATGGCTAACCACGGACGCACCATCATCATGTCCATCCACCAGCCGCGCTACTCCATCTACCGCCTCTTCGACTCCCTCACTCTGCTGGTCAGCGGAAAACAGGTGTACCATGGGCCAGCGCAGAATGCACTGGACTACTTTGCCAATATAGGTCAGAGCTAAGAGCTAAGTGTACTATAGTGCTGCAGCCAAAAATACTTAGTTCAGGTACTATGCCTCTTCAGGATGTACAATAAATGACAGTGAAACCATAGTCCCATGGTTTTCCTCAAAATAACTGTCTTGTTACTTCACGGGTTGGTATGTGTTCAGTTAGAGCTTTTAAAAGTGAACTATTCAAGTTTTTTAGCTTAATTTACCTTAACTGATCAGCTTCGGAGTCATTGGAATGATTATTTGACTTACAGTATTTCGGGTCGAATGATAGCTGTCTTGCTTCCCCCTAGCACCTGTGATCAGAAAAACCACGCTTGCAAGTTTCTGCCACCGGGTCGTAAAGTTTTGCAGCCTCGCGATCATGCTCATGAAAAGGCAGACTGACCAATTGAGTAGTGTTGTTAAATACACTCGCTAAAGCTGTAAAGGAAGCCTGCAAGTGTAAAACAAGAAAACGGCGAAGAAATCGGCAAACCTGCATAGTTCCTCTTTAAATATACACGCCATCTGCTTGTTTCTCAGGTTATGCATGTGAGGCCCATAACAACCCAGCAGACTTCTTCCTGGATATCATCAATGGAGACTCCACGGCAACCATCCTTAACAAGATGCACACCTCTGGAGGTACAGCTATGTCATGTCATGTTTTTCACTTGTTTTATATCGTCATCCTTTTAGCTGCGTCCACATCTGAACAAGCACATGATAAGAGCTGAGACTTTGGTGTGGCCTGATCCGTGTTTGTCCTGACTTGTAGAGTTTAACTTTGAGGAGGAAGGCACTAGCCGGCAGAGTATTGAGGACCGTTTGGTGGAGGAGTACCAGAACTGCAGCTACGCCCGCGACACCAAGGCCGAACTGGATCGCATCACCCAGGGCAGAGACTACAGGACTGTACACAAGGCCCGCACCGTCACCTACAACAGCTCATTCTTCCATCAGCTGAAGTGGGTGCTCAAAAGAACCTTCAGGAACCTCATGTTGAACCCACAGACCTCTGTGGCTCAGGTAATCAGCATGGTCTAATTTCTGTTGCAAACTGACAGAGTATGGAATAGATCAAAGAATCTCAGAATAGATCAAAATCCCAGTACACAGCAGCAGACTCCTGCCATCAGTCATAAGCCCAATTCTGAGCCTGAGTTGCAGCGGTGTGAATTAGAAGTTGCAAGCCGTCGCAAGCCATCGCAGAGCATTAAACATGTTGAGTCGCAGTCGCAAGGTTTTAGAACGTCGCGGCTCGTCTCGTCGGGAATCTTTGGTCTGAACCCTACTATAGATGCAGGGGTTGGGAAACACAGCTCCCTCAGACACAACACATATCCATTTACTGTGTAGGACTCTGAAGCTACAGTATGTGCTTCAATGGGCACTCGCTCTCCTGATCCCAATGTGTTTGTGAGGTGCTGAGAAAGACCCTGTGTCTGATGGTCTTCGTGTCGCATGGCTGAACAGCGTAATCCTGACTGACCGCTTCGTCAGGTCAGGTCACAACCTGAGTACGACCCTGGGGTCAAAATGTCGAATCTGATCATCTAAACCCCTCGGGACAGAGCTTGCGAGTGCAAGGTAGAGCATATCGGGACATTTGTTCTAGCAATTTATGCGTGTTTTCCTTGGCACCAGTTTAACTTTCTTGCAAAAGTACCAAATCTCGGTTCTAAAACATGACTGTGCTGCATCACCAAAGGCACGCGCTCAGTGCTCAGAGGCTGTTGAGCAGCTGTTTACCATCATGCCTTGCTGCTGATGGACTGAGGAACTGTTTGGCCCCAAACACAGAGACATGTTTTACCACCACCACCCCCCCCTTCCTCCCACACCCCCCCCTTCCTAAAAGGCAAAGAAAGAAGTCAGCAGAGTAAAGGAAACAGTTTTGTGAGATCCTGACGTGGATGACCTCATGACGGGGCTTACCAGGCCGGACTAAGTGACTCATGAGTAAGCCTGGTGCTAATCGCCCGCCCCGACGCCCTGGCCATCTCGGAAAAAAGGGGACTTTGTGGCCTCATTAGCCGCTCAGCGCCCGCACCCACCCCCCCTCCTCACCCCCCTCCCTCCATGGCAGCGAGATGCCAACCGCTGGGGCCGGCACTTGGGGCATTATGAGCAGCTAATGGGCCTGTGGAGGGACCAGGCTAATCCGAGCCGTCCTGGCCTGCTAATCAGATTTGGTGACTGCTGTGACCCCCTGGCTGCCCTCCTCGGCTGGGATCTGAAGTGATATCATATCTGGCAGGCGGAGAAGGGGGGTGGGTGGCACTGGGGGAGAGAGCGGTGCGGTGCGGTGTGGAGTTGTGTTAGCATGGTGAGATGGGGTGGGGAGGGAGAGAAGGGAGTGGTTTGGTGTCACATGATTGAAGTCTCTCAACTTTGTGCTGGGGGTGATAAGAGAGAAGGGAAGGTATGTGTGTGTGTGTGTGTACATGTTTGTATTTGCTGGACAGGGAGAGGTTGTGTTTAACTGCACACTCCTGGTCATTTGACTGGAGATGTATTTTTATTTTATCTAAAATCTCCTCCTGCCCTCTCACTCCTCTCAGCTTCACCACCAGCTGAAATGTCTGCCTGTCCACGCCGTTGTGCTGTTTTTGTGCCGTTTTGTTCACTAGGCCTCCTCCTGACTTCACAGGCTTCCTTATTCTCAGTGTGGAGGGGCTTGGTGGCTGTGGGAAAATCTCTCAGAAAAGAAAAATACCCCGTCCACCCAACTCACCCACCCCTATCTCACCTTCTCCCCTTATGTGTGAACAACACCACAGATACGCCAACATTCTTGGAAGACTAATCCCTTATGCCAGCCCCTCACTGCAAGTGTTCCCTGTTCTCCTCACACATCGACCGGCTGCATTTAGGTCATATGTGCCTCCAGCTCCCTGGCAGTCACATGTTAACTTACATGCCGTCGGTGCTCAATTGGGTGGAAACCCGGGATCCCTTTGTTGTTATCTCATGGAATGCTGTGGTGTAACATGCTAGCTACATCATCGTTGCTAAAGCGACGTGGCACGGCGTGTCACCGAAAGGGTCATGGGTTGACAAGGGCTGAAACAACATGGCCTTCCACACTCGGAGCTGTCAGCCACTGTACAGTTACCCCACGAGTGTGGGGAGTTTCCCCTGGCCTCACCAAATATCAGGGGGTCACGAAGGACTGAGTGCTCATGTGGATCCAACAGCACCCGTTGCTCAGTGAACCATCCTGGTCTTTGCTCTATTGGAAAGCTGGGTTCAAAGCTAGGGTCTCATTTGGTCTCACTGCAGTCCATCCCCACTTCAGGTCTTTTAGGGTGGTGATGCATCCGGATTTATGTCAGCCTCGTTGTCGTTATCATAGGCAAAATCATATTGTAGTTGGAGGTACACCAGAGTCATGTCATTATTCTTGCCTCACTAAATGCTGCAAAGTGTCCTCGCTTTTTGGTGTTCTAGAAATGGCCACCCCAGGTCTCAGATGTTTAAGAGCAGAGAGGCCAGAGCAGAGAGTTGAGTCGTCTGAGTCACTGCTAAGAGTAGATGTCATTTTGTTGCCCAAGAGACATGAATGCCATGACCTTTGACCTTTCTTGTCTTCTGTTTTATTCCACAGCTCGGCGTCACCATTTTCCTCGCCCTTATTGTGGGGGCCATTTTCTTTGGTGTGAAGGATGACCAGGGTGGCATCCAGAACAGGTGAGAAACAAATGGAGGATACAGCATCACCTTATATATACATGAAGTATGCACATTCTATGAAAACAAGAAACTTACATGCAGAGTAAACACTCGTACCTCTTAGCAAGAATGTTTCCTACACTTGAAATTGTAACAACAGATATTAGATGTTTGGTCCCTCTAAAAGGTACATGTAAAGATTACAGTCAACCAAAACTAACCAAATTAACTTGGATAGTGCAGACAGTAAGGGAATTGAAATGAAAACATCCACCCTTTCACAAATTCAGACAGTGGTCCTGTTTTCTGAGTTGAGTACACAGACACAATGGCAAACTTTGTCAAGAGGTCAAAATATCGGCCAGTGCCAGTCCATTTGATCTGATTATAGAGTCTGTTGCAGTGTTAAGGAATAGGTCCTTAGATAAATGCTTTAACCTCAAGTGTTATAAGCTGAATAACATACCCTTTGGGACCCTCTTCAAGGGGCAAGTGTAAGCCTCTTACCCTAATCACACACAATGCACATTAATACAATTACTGGCCCCATTACTTGGGCTTTGAGGTGCACTGGAGCACATACAGGTGCAAGTCTACACATGTGTGTACACACACACACACACACACTCACATTCATGTTCATGCTTGATATGTGCACAATATGATCAAATCAACCAGCCCTTTAGTGGGTCATGGTCTTGTAGATCTCACGCCTGAAGTGTCTAAATGAAAGGATTTATATTTGAATGCCACTCCAGTACGTCTACGTCACTTAACTTTCTGTCTAGCTTAAAAAAAATCCATTAATTGTAATTTAATATGTTTAGTCACAGTTTAACAATTATGTAGGAATGTAATAACTAGACTAATCATATTAAGTCAATGATTAATTCAATTTTCTAATCTGTGCATTTGATGTGTGTACAACAAGATTTGCCACAATACAAGACCTTTAAAAAAAATAGCGAAGCATCATTTGTGCCTGAAGTAGGTATTGACTAGGTTATTTGCTTGGTAGGTAATCCTTTCACAGCACATTATCGACTAGCCTACATTGCCTACCCTGTAATACATACACCATAGTATACATTCTATCATTAATTATATATCATAATGATATGACCAACGGCATTTTTGCATGCCATTTATTTAATGAAAAGAATTTGATTTTAGACTCAAATTTCCTGATGCTGCTTCTAAACTTGTTTATACTGCTTTGTGGATACATGAGTCCAAAGCTAATAGAGTAATATACGCTGTGTGTCCAGTGTTTGAGTAGTGCCGTAGGGGTGTGTTTTATAATGAGTGCTGATTTCCTCCTGTAGATTCGGGGCAATGTTCTTCATCACAACCAACCAGTGCTTCAGTACACTATCAGCTGCTGAGCTCTTCATCACGGAGAGGAAACTCTTCATGTACGTACGGCAGCTTAACAACGTGTTGACAGTGGGGGAAATAAACTCCCACTTTTAATCAAGTCACCTTTTAAAGAACGTACATCTAAATATTCCTGCGTTCTATTGGATGAAGATTTAGATCCCTGTAGTCTCTGAGATGTTCCGTGTTCCCTTTCCTCAGTCATGAGTACACTAGTGGCTACTACAGAATCTCCGTCTACTTCCTGTCCAAGATCCTGTCTGACATCCTCACTCTGCGCACGTTCCCATCGGTCATCTTCACGTGTGTGGTGTACTTCATGATTGGTATGGCTGCTTTTACTTTGGCTTGATCTTCACGTGTGTGGTGTACTTCATGATTGGTATGGCGGCTTTTACTTTGGCTTGATAACGGCTAATAACGAATACCGTTTAGTTGTTTCAGGTGCGTTTTACTGGGTTATAGATTACATAATGTTGATATTACATTAGAGATGCAGGCATCATTAAAATAAAACTCACTGAGGGTTATAGTCAGTTGAAACTGTAGTGTTATTTAACAGGGTTCAAGGCCACTGCTGGAGCCTTCTTCATCTTCATGTTCACTGTGACCCTGGTGGCCTACACGGCCACAGCCATGACCATGGCCATCTCAGCTGACCAGACCGTGGTGGCCGTCGCAAACATCTTCATGACCATCAGCTTTGTCTTCATGATGGTGAGCGCACCATTTCAGATACCACAACAACATTGCTTATATATATATTACACTCAACACTTTTTTTCCTGACAAAAGCAGAGCTATCTTAAACCTGATAGAATACTCTAGAGAGCAATAGGATACTGTAGAGCAAGCCTATCTTTAAACATATAAAGCAGGCTGCCCTGGTGCAATATATCTCCCACGGTTTGATTTGTACGTCACAGATTAGCCCATTCTAGTAAGTTCTTATGTTGACATGAATATTTACTTTGATTTTTTCGCAAATAACATGCCTATTTATAGTATACTTTTCCTCAAATCTGTACTCTCGGGGGACTGAATCCTTAAAGCATTTCAGCCTGACTTGTTATTTCCAGTCCGTAATGTCGTCTTTATTGCCACATTTTGTCCTGTAGATCTTCTCTGGTCTGCTGGTGAGATTGACTAGTATCATGGACTGGTTGGCCTGGCTGAAGTACTTCAGTATTCCTCGCTACGGCTTAACAGTAAGTAGCTTTAGCAGACATTGCTTACCCCTTCACAATGATGCAAAGCAATCCTACAAAATAGGGTGTACTAGAACAAGGATGAAAAAAGATACAACCACAATTTACCTGATTCAAATCCTTGGTCTACTGTATGTTCCCTAGGGCACAATAAAGTATATTGTATCATAGTCAAATATGCTTTTTGACAAATTTAGCAAGCAATATGAATATTAAATATTGACTTTACATCTCAAACCTTTTACATTAAATAATAATAA
Organism: Sardina pilchardus; assembly: GCF_963854185.1. Classification (NCBI taxonomy): domain Eukaryota; kingdom Metazoa; phylum Chordata; class Actinopteri; order Clupeiformes; family Clupeidae; genus Sardina; species Sardina pilchardus. Next base: position 24,548,764 of record NC_084995.1, on the reverse strand, counting down.
TTAAAAAAAAAGATCAATGATAAAGCTAAGTAAAGGAAAGAGTTGAATGAAAACCTGATAAACAGCTTTCTGTGTTTGTCATTTCCGTTTTATCAGGCTTTGGAGATCAACGAGTTTGTGGGTCTGGAATTCTGCAAGAACCTCTCGTTCACCTCTCGCACAAACAACTGCACTATAAATCCTGTGGAACTAACGTAAGTACACACAGGTGCCACACACACATTCATTCACAAAAATGCATCTTCACACTGGAAGCAGTCAACATGAAATGTGCAGGATTTCAATGAGGGTAGATGTGACATGATTCCCTTTTTGAAGGTTTTAAATTCCTATCATTTAGCTATCTCTCCTTTAAGTTAGACTCTTGCTCTTATAGCTCTCTGGTGCCCTCTACTGACAGATTCACAGCAATACGCAGATATTCATCAGGTGGTCCTGACTTCAGTTTTCACTTGTCTAGACCCAGAAGTAGACTACTCACACTTTAAATAGACAACTAAGTAACTATTTAACTATCCAATGAAGTACAGGCTGGCATACTTAATATTTATAGTTATAAGTTACAGTTATGGTTGGAGTTGGAGTCATGGTTGTATAAGTACAGAAAAAAGTGCTGTCCCACACTAAGGAATGTGTAACACTATACTTGCATGTTGTAAATGAAGTACATAGTTAGAATGTAAAACATACAGTTAAATGTAAGAGATATACCAAAACATCCCTGCTGTTGTTCATCACTGACCAATGGTGTCTGAAAAGTGATTGTGTGGTGTGCTGCAAGTCCTCCTGTACTGTCTGTGTTATAACGTACTGAATGCTGGTCCTTTTCACCTGTAGTTGCACAGGTGAACAGCACCTGAAGGGCCAGGGCATCGATTACTCCACATGGGGCCTGTGGGAGAACCACGTGGCTCTGGCCGTGATGACCCTCATCTTCCTCGCCATCGCCTACGTGAAGCTGCGCTTCATGAAGAAGTTCACATGATCCCGCGTACAGTACAGCAGGACTCCGACGCTCCAGTAGTCACTCCTGCCGAGCTACTCTGCTGTTCTGGTCCATCACACTGCACTAGAGAGAGGAAGTCCAACTGCCCATGTGCTCAGTACAGAACACAGGGGTGGGCGTTTACACACCATTTGTTTTACGACCTTTGTTCTGAAGTGTCCTCATTTTCACTTTAATGTGTAATCTCAGTATATTTGTTCCTATTTTTCTCCTTAATTTGTTCCTATTTATCCTTACAAATTAATATGTTGTTTGTTCTAGTTCTATGCCAAATGTTAGCAAATTATTTAAAAACATTGATCTGAATAATGTATGTATATAGAGCAAATCAAAGTGCCTTTTATATTGAAGATAATATTAATTTTTCTGTTTTCTGTTTACTGCATATTTTGTTACAGTTGTTCCTTTGTCAAATTGAAGTGCATTTTGTATTCAGGATTTTCTGAAAGCTTTATTTAAGTTCTCTTTTTACCTTGCGTGCTCTGCCATCTCTTTAAAATAAAGTTTTACTATTCTGAGTAGCTTTGCTTCCTGGTCACAGACTTGCCAAAAAGACTGACCCAGAATAGGTCTTTTGCCTTTGAAGATGAGGGTTAGAAGCCTTTAGTAGCAATATGCAATGTGTTTGTTTGTTCTTAACACATCTTTAAAATGTGAATGGTCAAATGTCAAATATGGACAGGCTAATGAAGGGCTCCTTCACATTATGGGATGGGACCCATTGCCATTGAAGGTCAGCATGTTCCTGACCTAAGATCCAAAGGTCTCACACCACCCTGTCCTGCAGTCTAATCTTCCTTAATCACTTTTAATCCACGTCAACAAACATCAGTCAGCGGATTATCATAACACGATCTCATGGTCTGCACACACATTTCACACCGTTGCTGTTGAAAGCCAAATCCAGAGATTTCAACTGAAATCCTTTTCCCACGTGGCTGTTCCAGCCCTGAGAACACACGTAAATGATCAACAATAGGAATCAGTCTGACGTTTGTGAACCCCCGAGCTGCCTGAGGAAAAACCACGACGCGCAATAGTCTTTCTACAAGATTTTATTGTGAATATCAACACATTCTCAATATAATGTCGGAAAATGATATAAAACACACTTGAGCTCCAAACATCAATTCCACAAAGTACAAAATTGTACCAAAATGTACACATGGGTTTCCCATGAACCTAAGATGCACTCCAAATCGAAGTTTGTTTGAACTTACAATATGTACCATATGTGTTCATATATAAGAGAGTTAACTGTGACCAAGCTTATATATATACTGTATATATAAAAACATGCCTGACCAAATGTGCCACACGTCTGTACCTTAAATATAAAAGTGAACAGTGAATTCAATATTGCGTGTACCTGCAGAGCTATTCTTTGATAAAAATAAACACAAAAGCTCATGGCTGACACAACAGGAAGGCAGATGGAAATGATGTAGTACTGGTTCCCTTTAATTCATCATAACAACTGTCACTAGCCACGTTTACATGGACACTTCTATTCCGATTAGAAACGGAATAATAGCTCAGTCGGAATAAAAATTGTCATATAAACACCAGAGTCAGAATAAAAAATATTCCTGTTCCGGGCCCCAGCCGTGGCGCAACTGGCTGGGGCACCTGCACTGCACACTGGCGACCCGGGTTCGATTCCCGCCCCGTGGTCCTTTCCGGATCCCACCCCAGCTCTCTCTCCCACTCGCTTCCTGTCATTCTCTCTACTGTCCTGTCCAATTAAAGGCATAAAAAGCCCAAAAAATAACCTTTAAAAAAAAAAAAATTCCTGATCCGATCAAAATTTTAATCAGAATTCTGGGTGGTGTTGTAGTCCGCTCCTATTCCAAATGAACACTCATGCGGTCATTCGGACTGACTGCTGTATCTTCTCAAGGAAAATTAGGCAACAACGGCTATTCCGATCAAACATTCTACAGCGCTTGAGAGTACCTGATCGGAATAGAAAGTACCCCATGTAAACGGAAGGCATTTTTCAATCGGAATGCTTAATCGGAATGACAAGAAACTGTCCATATAAACGTGGCTACTGTCAGTATGAACTTGCACCCAAACCCTTCAGTAAAATCTGTTCAGGTCCAAACCATCCTTGAACTTCACCATGTGTCATATACATATGGAACGTAACTGTGTTTCATAAGCTTTATACAGCCCATGCATGCAATATGAGTGTACCTGTGTGTGTGATCAACAACAGACTGTTGTTCTGCAGAGGCCAATGAAGCCTTCAAATAGTCCTCCTCAACTTTCACACCGTGTCTTCGGTGCTTGCTGATGTTGAGTATGTTGATGTGCAAATTGCTCATTTTCTTGTGATAAGAATATAATACTGCATCCTTCATTATTGTGTTATAACACTATTGGTAATGTTGCCCTATATTTTGTATTGCACAGCAGTGAACACATGCATAATTCCTTCATAAGATTAAGCACAGAAATGAAATGTTTTACTCAAATTGCACTGAAGACTTTTCTTTGTCCAACAGGAAGGCCTAACCATGCAATGCAAGCTTGACTAAAGAAATATTTGCACTCAATCAGCAAGAGCTACAGTATGCTAACAACGCATACAAGTCCCTTTCATCCAAGTCAAATCAAGTGACGGTGAAGAACACATACTCATGATTAGCCTTCAGACCAATATAATGAAAGGCGTTTTTTTCACTCTGGTAGATGCTAAAAACCCAGCAATGCATCTTAAAAAGTGACCAGCCACTATTTCACAACGAATGGCATACTAAGGGTGGGGTTGTCAATGGGTTGTCAATTGCCATCTTCACATACAGACCTGGCAAAGCAGCAGAATTGAATTGTCTTTCTCTTGGCCCTAATTTCCTCCGCCAAGGAGGTTATGTTTTCATCGGGGACCGGCGTATGTTTGTCTGTTTGTTTGCCTGTCTGTTTGTCTGTCTGTCTGTTTGTTAGCAAGATAACTCAAAAAGTAACGGATGGATTTCGATGAATCCAGAGCCGTTTATGTGTTTCGCTTAGGGGTGTAATGGCATGGTATGGCCACGTGGTGGCGATCTGAATAGTTTAGGTTCAAATGTATGACAACCTAGGAAGAACAATCCAGACGGAGGTCTGCGCTCTCTGAGTGCTTTTCTAGTTATTGTAGAGTTACTTCTTTCATTTGGTCCAGCATCACTTCTTTGAAAAAACATTGAACATTATGCAACGTAAGGGGGAGGGGTCTTCTCACACGCTGCCCGGGGCTTCTGCGCCCTCAGTGGACAACGAGGAGGAGGGGCGGGCGCTGCGTGGGCGGTGCGGAGCTCCTGGACCAATGGGAGTGCCTTGCTGATGACTGACCTGGGAGATGGTGTCGTCTGACTCCCAGCGTTCCAGCTCCTCCCTCACCAGCCGCTCCATCTGCTCCCGGTGCTGCTCGGGATCCCTGCCCGCGCGCTCATCCTGACCGGGAGAGAGGAGAGAGAAGAGAGAGGGATCAGAGGGCTTGCAGTGGAAAACAGGAGGTGGGACAAATCTGACAAATCAATGAAGGACCAGGTTCCCATACATGCTGCTCGCATAAATGAGTATGACCAGCTCCACGGACTAGGCATAATCCACATACAGAAAACTATCCGGGAAAGTCTTATAATCAGTGACTGTGCATAATTGTGACTGGGGACAATAAATACTCTTTGACATCACACCTTGAACAGCAGACAATGCTGTTTCGTTCCAGTCACCTGATCAAGATACTCTATATTTCCCTACTCTCAAGATGATGCACCCAGTGCTCCAGCCTAGCGCCACTCTGCTCTGAGCAGTAGACACAGATGGGCGGCTGGCCCTGTCCTGACCTCTGTCATTCCGTCCAGCAGTCTGCCCAGCACATCCTTCCTCTTCAGCTTGGCTCGCTCCATGGCCTCCAGCTTCACAATGACCGCATCGATCTTGGACACGATGCTACCGATGGAGTGCTCCATACGGTCCACCCTCCGCACCAAGCTGAGGGGTTGCAGGAAATCAGATCAGAGTCCACAGTCTTCACAGTTCATATATGAATAACTAACATTCAGATCGGGATACCCCATGGAATAATATTTCATATAACATATTAGGCTGATATATTTTGGTGCAGAGGGAGGTTGAGGTAACAAATTCTAGAAAAAGATAAAATGCCCTAAATGAATAATACGAAGAACTGCTGCATTAAGACACTTGAAATAGAATAGACCTAATCAACCCTACAGTTTTCGCTGTTTTTGCTGTGTGTGTAGTGTGTAGACTGCTTATAATGTTTATGCTGAATGTGGTGAGTGTCGTGACAAGGCCCATGTGAATATTTGCATAAAGGTGAAGCTTAAATGTTAAAACCATTTGGCTACTACTGAGAGTCAAATATCTCAACTGAACTGGTATGACATTTGAGAGACTAAGTGGTGGTGATCGTGATTTCTGTGAAGTGCTCAGTATTAGTATTACAGTGAGTTTGGAATCTTAAATCTTAAATTGGCTCTCGGATACATACACTTGGAACTCCTCGTAGGACACGCCTCCAGAGCTGCTCCCACGGCGACGGGAGCTGTGGCCGCTGTCTTCGTCGTCATCCTCCTCCGAGTCGTCCTGGCTACGGGACAAGCTCCGCCCGCTCATTGGCCTGGGCAGCGTGCTCCGCTCCAGATCCAAGTCCTCCTGGCGTGTGTGCAAGAGACACTGAGTATCTGAGTGTGTGTGTGTGTGTGTGTGAGTATCTGAGTGTGTGTGTGTGTGTGTGTGAATGAATGACATTGAGCACCTAACAGTGTGCATACATACCAAGAAACACTTGAGCTGTGTGTGTGTGTGTGTGTGTGTGTGTGTGTGTGTGAGAATGAATAAATGACACTGAGCACAGTGTGCATACATACCAAGAAACACTTGAGCTGTGTGTCAGTGTGTGTGTGTGTGAGCATGCATTTGATGTGCAGTATTTTCAGTGTGTAGGAAACAATGAGGGCATGCATGCACGTCGTCACCTCTACTTCTGTCTCTAAACCTCTAGCTCTGCTCAGTCTCTCACTCCACTGTCTGTGTGTGTGTGTGTGTGTGTGTGTGTGTGTGTGTGTGTGTGTGTGTGTGTCTTCACCTCTACTTCTATGTCTGTACACCTCTAGCTCTACTCATTCTCTCACTCCACTTCTTTGTGTGTGTGTCTGTGTGTGTGTGTGTGTGTGTGTGTGTGTCTTCACCTCTACCTCTATGTCTCTACACCTCTAGCTCTACTCATTCTCTCACTCCACTGTCTGTGTGTGTGTGTGTCTTCACCTCTACCTCTATGTCTCTACACCTCTAGCTCTACTCATTCTCTCACTCCACTGTCTGTGTGTGTGTGTGTGTGTGTGTGTGTGTGTGTGTGTCTTCACCTCTACTTCTACAGTATGTCTCTACACCTCTAGCTCTACTCATTCTCTCACTCCACTGTGTGTGTGTGTGTGTGTGTGTGTCTTCACCTCAACTTCTATGTCTCTACACCTCTAGCTCTACTCATTCTCTTGCTCCACTGTGTGTGTGTGTGTGTGTGTGTGTGTGTGTGTGTGTCACTCATCCACCACTGCTTGTCACGCACTCTCTCTTTCTCCAGGTCGTCTCTCATCTGCTGGTGCTCGTGCTCAGTCAGCTCCTGGTCCCCGTCGAGGTCATACTTGGCAAAGATGGCCTCGATCTCAGCATCTGTGTGTCCCTTCCTGCGTGAGACAGTCACTCACACACTCATTACTGCGCTCAACACATCGGCAAAAGGGCTCACACACATGTCTGTGTCAAGAGCCTAGTTGAGTTTAGTTCAGGCATGGCTGTAGTCACCCTTTGAGGTCCTGGCGGAGCTCGTCGAAGTTGAGCTTCCCTCCCGCCTGGCGCAGGCTGTCTGAGATGTCGTCCACAGTGGTCTTCTTCAGCCGCAGCTTCACCATGGCTTTGTTGTAACCCTGACAACAAGCGCCAGAAGAAAACTACACTTACGCTGCTCACTCACACACAAATACTGTATTTATAGAACATTATGTTTACAGGCTCAATTTTACTCCCAAGTCTTCCACTTGCTGTGGAAAACTCGTGTCTCACTTCGTCTTTCTTGGCCTACGCTCTAGACCAAAAGCTGCCATACCTTCTTGATGAGGTCACTCATCTCCATCTCAGAACGCTGCTGGGACATGTCGGTTTTAACTTCGGAGTAAGTGTCGTTGATGATGGCCAAAAACATGTTCTAACACCAAAACAAGAGCACAGCTTAATCACTCAAGCAGATAGGCGTGGTTTTTAATGTAGTAATTACTTACAGGCAGCCAGGGGCTTCAGCACAATGCTCTCACCAGTAAGATGAAGAACATGAAGAAGACAAACGAGCTGAAGTAAATTGGTCCCAGAATCCCATTAGCCTCTTCGATCTCTGAGAAGTCAAAATCTCCCAGAAGGATCCGGAACTGTGTGAATCTGGACATCAAAACACACTGGTGGTTAACCTTTTATTATCACATACGGGAAATAGGCCATCATATGCTGGTTATCATGGGTATATCATCCTCAAAACACCAGGCCATGTGAACTCAAATATGAATGATTCTTTAGCTTTCTCACACTCAACACACTTCCTCTTATTGCGCCTCTGTTTTACTCCAATAACTAAATTGTGTCTCTACACAACAAGAGAGGAAGGCCCTTCTGAGCTTCAAAAAGGCTTGAGGGTTATGCAAGTAATTACATGAGGTGTGTGTGTATAATAACACACAAACAAACAAACAAACAAACAAACAAATAACAGGAACACCAAGGCTGAAGTTTAAACTAACTAATAATCTTCAAAATAAACTGTTTGCACACTTCAATCCTTTAGTTTTAAAAGCTAGGCCATTAAAACTTTTATAAAGGATTGACGTGTGCAGACAGTTTATTTTGAAGATTTTCAGTTTTTGTTTGTCTGGCACCTTTCTTTATCGTGAGTACGGTGTAACTCCTCCATAATAAACTAACTAATAATAAAAGAAAATAACTCACATGCATGCTTGGAAGGTGCTGAAGTCATCCACTTGGGTCCCAAACACCAGATAACCCAACTGGGCATAAGCGAGGAAGATGATGAAGAACATGATGGCGAAGCCTATGAGGTCCTTGGCACAACGGGACATGGTGGTGGACAACTGGCTCATCGTCTTGTTGAAGTTGATGAACTTGAAGAGCTGTAGGTGGAGGAGGGTCAGATGAGCAGAACAGAAACATGTCAGTCTGGCCAATCACTTGCTGCACTACAATTTAGCCAAATTGCTAATTTGTTGTCATGTAAGAGTGTTTTAAGTGAGTAAGTTTGGCAAGCATTTGTTACGTTTCAGACATAAAACGTTTAGAAATGTAGTGTTCGTTTGTTCGTAATCTCACCTTCACCCAAGCGAGGAAGACAATGATGGCGGCCAGGTTATTGAACTGCACCTGGAGTTGTGCCAGGGACACAAAATTAGGATGGGAGGTGTGGTCCAGCAGATACTGGAGGTTGCTGTTCACCATGGCCGTCCTGCAGATGTTCATGATGCTGGCCGGGACACACAGCTGGAGGAGAAGAGGGCAGAGGAGAGGATGAAGCATTGCACATTGCACTATGGGAGTCCTTCAGAGTCCTTAAATCACACATTCAAATATAAGGCTAAAATAACATGTAAGCATTTCCAGAACACATAGACATAAAACAGGATAGCTCTCCTCATTCCAATGTTGATTACAATGTTACTCTGTCACAAGTCCTGGATGGACTGCATCTAAGAGGTTTTAGGTACAGAAGGTGTGTCTGCTAATGACAATCCTCTGACATATAAAAGCATCAACCAGCGCACCAAGTTTCTGTGTGCAGTTTTCAGTGAAGTGATCATCACACAGTTTAGCTCTCAGGCTATGGCATCTATGAATACTCATGTCACCTTTGCCTACACATCTACAGTACATGAGGTGACAGCACAATGCACGGATATCTTAGAAAAGTGCCCACTATGGGGGCGCTGTGCCATGTACGGGTCCGAGTACCCATGGGGACTCAGTTTAGAGTCCGACCTGCGGTAATTTCCCAATCCCACCCCATCTCTCTCTCCCACTTGCTTCCTGTCTCTCTCCACTGTCCTATACAAATAAAGGCAAAAAGCCCCCAAAAATACTTTTTCTAAAAAAGAAAAGTTCCCACTATGATGAGCAGGACGTCCAGGCAGTTCCACAGGTTCTTGAAGTAGTGCAGGCGGTGCAGGCGAATCTCCAGCGCCTCCTCCACAAGGTAGTAGAGCACGAAGAAGCAGAAGGCCACCTCACACAGCCCCACGAAGCAGTCCCAGCTGGACACGTAGCGGATCAGACGCACCGTCTGGAACTGCCAGGAGGTTAGGGCACCCCCCGTGGCTGGGAACTCAACCACTAGCCTGGGGATCGAAGAGTGAAATCAGGCCTCGGAGGTTAGTGATGATTGCATAAACTCATTAATCAATTAATGTGGTAATTAGGCCATTTTGAATTTGTACAGTGTTAAAGTACACTATACTATTTCAACATAACCGTGTGTATGTGTTTGTTTGTATGTGTGCGCACACGTGTGTATGTGTAACTGAAGGCACAAAATTATCAAAATCTAAGTATGAGTACAAGTACAAGTGAAAACAACGTTTGATGAAACCAGTGAAATTATATCAATTGATCAATCTGAGTACCTGACGATGCAGAAGAGGTTGATGTTTCCATTGTAGACAGAGAAGTCCAGAAACACGGCTCTGGTGCCACGGTCCAACCACAGATTGTTCTTCAGCGCTTGCAGCTGATTGGCTGACTCGTCTCGGCCTCGGGACAGGTCCTGGTAGTACCCGCCCGCTCCGTAGGTGCCCACCTCCCCCCAGTGGCTGCCTCCGCCCAGGCTACTGCCGTCCGAGTACACCCACCTGGAAGCACCCACAGGCACGCACACATCACATCAGCTTCTCCCTGCTAATGGAGCTTCCTTCAACAACCCTGCTATGTACTGCTTGGATAGATGGATAGATAGATAGATAGATAGATAGATAGATAGATAGATAGATAGATAGAATTTCCCTCACAGGATCAAAAAAGTATATATTCTATTCTATTCTATAGATAGATAGATAGATAGATAGATAGAGTCTTTATTGTCCAATAAGGATAGTCTTTTTCACACATATCATTACATTCCAAAAAGACAGCAGCGCCTGATGTTAATGTCTCAGAGTACTACACAGAGCTTGCACAGAGTGCTACGGTATCTAAGACTGTACGTACCATACTGTACTTAGTGAAGGCTGAAATATAAGGTCCAAACAATGAGTAAAATAAAAACAACTCCACTGATGTTCACTCTAGATTGCATTAAATAACACTTGGCCTCTGGCTTCAGTATACGTACGGGGTGCCCTTCTTGAGCCCAAATGCGGCTCTGTCTTCATTGGTAGGAGAGTACATGCTGTAGCAGTCCTGCACCCTGTCCCTCAGGTCTTCATGGACAGTGCAAGATTCATTTCTAACTTTGACCTGCCGAAGGCGTGGGACCCCAAGCAGGAGGTTCTCGTAGTAGATGAGGCTCTGGTTCTCCTGAAGGGTCTTGTTGTTGTACCACACTTCCCAGTACATCCCATTGAGAAAGGGCCCTTCTGCATACTGGAGAGACAACAGGCTTTCAGTTGCATTTAGCACTAAAAAGACTATAAACCAATTACTTTTGACTAATTACGCTATCATAAGCAAAGACGTCAGCCTAAAATTAAATCAAAGATATGAAAACTTGGGTGATATCTTGTGATTTATAACTATATTTTACTTGCTTAGTGTCTGTGCACCCAATCAGTAAGTATGCATCAACAGATTTCCTTTGCCTTCATTGGAAATCCTTAGTTTAGGGTAAAGGGTACAGTACTGTACATTCTTTACAGAGACATGTAGTGACTTTTTCAGATCTCAAATGTGATTTAAACATTTCTTATTTTCTATGAAACAAGCAGCTGTAAACTGCAGTGCAAAAGCAAACATCTATACACTTCATCAGCAAAGTGATTGTTAGGTGAAGTAAAAATGATTACCTTCCAGAAGTCATCCATGGAAGATACGGTTTTAAATGAGGTTGGATCTCCATTGGCTATTGGTGTGTCCAGGAACAGTTGAGACATGACTTTGGTGTAATAGTACATGTTGGTGCTCACCATCCCATATGTCACTACAGAACATGTTTGAAAACCATTAGCCAGGTTTATTGCTTAGGTCAACACAAACACTGCATTGACTTATTAACAGCAGAAGATGCGCTAAGATACCAGCACAAGAATCCTTCAAAGGATTCCGTTAAAGTCTTTCCATAAAGGAGTTCTAAAAGCAGAGTTTTGAAAAGGCTACTTCTTTTAAATGGCCTGCAGAATACCACTGTGGGGAATCTTGAGTTCAGGCCTGCCCTTTTCTCTAGAATAGTGGTACTAAGGCATTCCTCTTTCTCAGCGTGCCAGGCCTCTGGTCAGGAAATGACTTCCTGAGCTGCCCATAAACCAGTTTTGGCTCTCGGCCTTTTCCCCGCAGTCATGAATTTATTCCAAACAGAGAGGGCAGCATGGTTAAGAGCAGAAGATAGTCCAGGAGAGCCAGATGAACTCAATCGGTCTTCTACTGTATGGCCTTAACATGAGACATTGTGCAAAACGATTTCTGGTTTTCCTGGCTAAATAAGAGGGAATTTATCTTAACAAAAATCAATTAATCCCAAGCCTTTGTTTTTCTTCAAACAAAGTCTTTATTATTTATCACTTCACTACACACACATCCTTCCACGTTCCACTGGAAGCAATATAAAAATAGACAGAATCATAATCAACCTAGTCTAGTGGACAGCTTCATCCCATTATTTTATTCCATTTTCAAACACTGTAAACACGGTCAAGCAACTTAGTAGCACTCCACCCCCCTCCTCCATGTTGCTCTCCCCCGTAAGAAGGCAACAGTTTGTGACTACTTACAGATGCACAGAGTGATGAGGAAGACGATGTAGGTGACCATCTCGCGGAGAACATTCTTCAGGTATCTCTCCCTGCTACTGTCGCTGTCCTCTAAAAGCCGTGTGCCCCACAAAACTGGAATGGAAACGTAACATAGCCTATGAAAGCACTTAGATATTACAAAGAGTTTAGTAAATAAACAGCTGGGATGTAGCTTACGTACTTCTTATTTTCTCAAGGATCCTCTTGCCGCAACTACGATGATCATGCCTCTCCTGTTGAGGGAGATCCACAGTAGGTGTTGGGTAAAGTCCTCTATGTATCCGCGTACTGCTACCCCCGGTGAAGCTTCCAAGGCCGCTGCTCCCACTGCTACTCGAACCCGTGGACACGGACCTTCGGCCAGGACTCGCTGGCGGCCAGTCTGATTCCATCATCTCCTCTTCGGGCTCAAACCCAGGGTTGTCACGGCTCCAGGCTTGCCTTGAGCTTGAGGTGGGGGGCGATGGCGTGCCCGGGGTTGCTCCAGGGTCTAAATTCTGATGATGGATTCTTTCCATCTCAATGCCCTCGCTTGAATCCAGTCTATGCGGCAAAGATACACCCACAGCATCCGCTGTTGGTCGGGCGTTCTGATTTTGAGACTGATTAGTCTTGATTCGCGGGGAACTCATAGTTGTAAACTGTTACTGCAGTCTGAACATTTAGGTTGTCACCGAATGTTGGTGCTAAAGAAGTAGCTAGATTAACTGGAGTGAATTCCCAAACCCACGCTCACAGCGAACAACTAACAAAAAAGTTGACTAGCCAACTTTAAAATGCATGTAAACTCCCAACTCAAAACAATTCCGTTTCTCTATAATAGCCTACCTAACTGTATTCTCAGCTTTTCATAGAGTAGCTTAGGCTACGCATGAAACAACTTAGGCTAAATCCAACTTAACTTTTTGGAGATTCTTGAAGCGTGTTCGCAACTGCGTAATTGGCACAAACATAGGCCTAACAAACTGCCTGACCAGAAAATTATTTTCTGTTAGCTACAGTCCTTAAACAATAACTGATTCTTACAAAGATGCAAAACAAATTCTTCGTTTCCAGACAGCCATCTTGTACCCAGTTGTTCCCCCAAATCGGCTAGACTCATTTGTTAGGGAATCAAATTACATTAGAATCCATTGCGTCACAGCCACAGTGGCATGAACCTCTGGAAAATTCAGAAACCTCATTTTTTTCATTTAGTTAAAGCCGTTTTGTTTGAGCGAATTAATCGGTTATCAATGTGATAAGTTTGTGGTTTGATAGGTCTAGGCTACTTTTAGATGTTCGAAAAAGGAAGCTATAGACAGTGTCAAATGCACAATGTTGTAGCCTAGGAGAAACTTGCAACAGACTTGCATTCGCGAAGAAAAATCAAGGCTGTGTCTATTTCCTCTGTTGTGTTAAGTGTTGCTATAGGTAACTCCATTTATTTGCAGGCGGTCGCGTAGGCTAAGCCAATTCCTTTCCAAAATTACAGCAATGCATTAGGCTGGATTTCCTGTAGCCGGTTCATTGTTGTTACATTGTCAGAAATATTCACATTATGTTGAGCTCAGTGTGTTTGCCAATTAAGCATGCACCTCTGAGCTATTTTAGAAACATTGTAGACCCTGCGTGTCTGTGTGTGTGTGTGTGTGTGTGTGTGTGTGTGTGTGTGTGTGAACGAAAAACAGGTGTACAAAATAATAAGTTGGTGATTTTTGTAATCTCACAGTGAAAGGAAAAGTCATAAAGATTTTTTGGTAACACTTTATTTTTATGTGTTACAGTGTACCTACCCAATTAGGTACAGGGTACAACCTGTGTAACAACATGTACTATCTGGTACTATCATTGTACTTGCATTATGTATTTGTGGGTACCTATAGTTGTTACATTGTAATACTGAGTGCTTTTACATTTTTCATCAGAGGCAAAGGGCTGACCCGAGACCTGCTGGATGAGGTAAATCTGGGCATGATATATTTAACAGCACAGCTGTTACATGTACTCTGAAGACAATGAGGCCTTGACTGGAGCTAAGAATGGTTTGTATATCAAATCTATCATGACCTGATTTACCCCATCCAGCAGGTCTCAGGTCAGCCCTTTGCCTCTGATGAAAAATATAGGCAAATTGGCAAAGTTTTGTAAAAGCACTCAGTATTACAATGTAACAACTATATGTAGGTACCCACAAATATATAATGCAAAACAATGATAGTACCTGATAGTACATGTTGTTACACAGGTTGTACCACTGTTATTTGTTATTTTTATTTTTTTTTACCAAAAACGCATAGATCACAGTTATTGGCATTGCAATACCTCTTTAAGCCTCCCCTCTACCAATAAAACAGCTCGTAATATTCTACTGTGACTTCCCATAAAATTGAAGAATAAAAAGCAAGGGATTTGAAACCATTCCTCTTTACAAAATCTCCCTAGATCAGGGGATCCCAACCTTTTTTGGCTGGTGACTCTATTTTGACGTCACATAATGTTGGCCACCTCAATCATTACAATATGTGAGATGTGACCACATAGTATAGGTCCACACATGAAGGGGGAAAAAATCCATGTCGACATTAAACTTTCGAGAATAAAGAAACAATCATGTTGTAATATCAACATTTCATCTTTATGTAATATCAACATTTAATCTTTTTTGAGTCACCGGCCAACTGAGTCTGAGACTGACTGTCTGGAGTTAGTGGCAGTTACTTTGGAGTGACTCTCCAAACTAGTTTTGATGGACATGTCAAGATGAAATGTCGAGATTAAAGTTGCCTCATAAATATTTTCGATATTTATAATCGATGCCTGCATAACCTCATGTCCTGAAGCAGATTTCCTCATTTTAACATACCTTTAATGTAAAATGTATCATAATGATTATAATGTGTTAAGTAAATAATTTCATCAGTATCAAAAGTTAGAAATTGTATGTTTTAAATGTACTTTTCCGTCAATTAAACTTGTCCGGAGTTTTGGTCAACACCGTCAGCCATTTCTTTAAAGTAAAAAAAAAAAAAATCAGGAATAATCGTGGGCTAAAACACTAGTTCTTCCTCATGTCATGATACCTTTCTAGCTCTGGCAAGTTTTTCACATCTTGTGTATCTAATATCCATCTATTAACACCTGGCATGTCACAACAGTGTCTGTCTATAGACCAAAATGAGCAAAATGCAAGAATGTTTATACAGGCTTAATTTAAGAAGATTATGGAAGCCACAGGCAACAGACATGCTAAAAAAAATCTGATTCCTGTGAGAAATGCATGTGATATAAGAAGACATTTTGTCAACTCCGTCAGATGTGAACACCATCAGAATTTGTGTCAACACCATCAGAATTTATTTAAATTGTTTCTGCTTTCACTTTGACATTAAAGTAGCCTGGAAATCCAGACCCAAATCTACAGATGACTTAGGGTCTATCTATGACTGATGGAAATGGCCCAACTCGAGGGGCGGCACCAAGCATTTGAAAATATCACTGCATGCAATTGGATAAGACTGATTCCGGACTTTGACGTTGCAGTGTCGTCTGTTTAGCCTATATTAGATACACATCGATGTGATTGGTACAGGTCGGCTCCAAGGACATGGGTAATGACCATCATTGCTGATTGCCAGAGTGACACGCTGAACAAATTCAAATTGTTCTCTCGCGAGAGAGGTATATGCATTAAATACCGGCTTATCTGACTTTAAAACCTGTGTGCATTATTAAGTCAAACTATTTGTGATAAGTTATTAAAAAAAATAATTGTATAGACATTAAGCGTCTAATGGTGTTGACAAAAAATCGAGTGTGAGTCCAGCAAACACATTATTTTTTATTATTATTATTTACAGTTTTTCACAGTTGCTCAAACACTAAACCCCATTCTCTGAATCAAATTCTCAAATGTCTGAACACATTTATTGAATTGCTCCCTTTTTTGGCAAAACCATAGACTACTTTCACCCATTTCACCCATTTTACCAAACTCATTAACCCTTTTTGCAAAACTGTGAACACATTGTGCATTCTAATGCACTTCTTAATTATATTGATAGCCAAACAATGCAGAAGTTGAACACAATTAGTGCACAGTTGTCTCCATTTGAACACTACCACTCAAAATTGATAACACTTCTGTCTAATGATGTGACAACCAATATAAGTCAGTTCAGAGTTGACAGAGACGCAGGGGACATCAAGTGTGTGTTACAGTAGAAGTGGGGTACAAGGAAGAGGAGGGTGCAGGTAGGAGGAAGAGGATGAAGAGAAAGACAGAGTCCCAAGAGTTGCAATACTGTAAATGATGATATTTGGGCAACATTCATTGACCATGTTCTGGTTCATGGAATGCCAATGAGAGAAGCAGGACTTCATGGTCCAACCCAACATCAGTGGTTTCTCTGTGGCGTCAATAATCCAAAGATTCAGACTACAGAAGAGAAATAGCGTAAATGTCCATTATCATACAGTACAGTAATCACTGAACATCCACTGCTACACACTTACTACCCTTTGAGCTCAACTCTGAGAGAGTGAAAGAGCTGAGTTATCAGGATGTCCAAGTAAGTCTAAATTTAGGCACAATACAATATTACAGTATTGCATACTTACAGTACTATCAG
Organism: Sardina pilchardus; assembly: GCF_963854185.1. NCBI lineage: Eukaryota > Metazoa > Chordata > Actinopteri > Clupeiformes > Clupeidae > Sardina > Sardina pilchardus. The sequence goes on along the minus strand of NC_084995.1, from coordinate 24,532,145 downwards.
AGTCTGTGGCATCACAGTACAAATCATATTCAGTACAGTATCAGTCTGTCTTTCTGTTCACTTACAAAACTATTGATTTATATCTTCATATAGGCTAGAGGATATGAGTAGAGAGTGATATAAGTCCTTACAGTATTCTTTATTTTCATTGTGATATTTTATTTTTCAAATTAGAATGAATACAATTCCTCCAGGAGCCATAAACCCTGCCCTGAAAACTGTGTCTTCCATTGTTTGGTGTATTGTCTTATCACTGCTCTGCAGGAGTGTAATTTTGCCTGATGTGTTCAATGATTTGAGACCATTAGTTAGTTTTGAGCAAAGTTAAAAGTGTTTTGAGGTGATTGTTCAGTTTTGCAACAAGATTGACGGGTTTCGAGAATGTAGTTTGAGAAATGAGTTTTGTGTTCACAGTTTTGAGAAAAAGGTAAAGAGTTCTGAAAAAGGTGTTCTAGCAATTGTGAAAAACTGTAAGTACAATTGGGAGGATGTACCAAAACATAGTTAGTCAAAACTACATTTAAGATGTGTTCAGAGTCTTTGAAACTGTTGGACATCTTAGCAATATGTGGTAGAAAAGTTTGTGGCTCATTAAATTCTTTCTGGAACTGCTGCTGCTGAACAAGTCTGCACAAAAAGAGTGGGCTGGAATGGCACTCTGCAACAACAAAGCTCCCTTAAACATGAGTCAAGAGTCAAACACGCAAAGGCAAATCCAAGTGAATTATACAGCCAAGACTTAAATTAAATTAATTACTTTGGTGCAGATAAACAATAAAAAAATAGCTAAGTACTTTCCTCCTCAGCTGTGTCAGCGTAGCCTCAGGTTATTGTCTACCCTATTGCTCCACTATTTCACAACAGAGCGTACCACATACACTAGTCTATACCTGAAGGCTGTGGCTGACTCCCTCAAATAATAAGTGAAACTCAAGGCATTATTACTCCATTTTCAACCATGAGAGCTGACAGTGGACTTACGGTATTAGCTGTTATTCTCATCTCTGCAACATCATACGGTTCAGGAGGTATGCCATCCTTTATTCAATAGCTATTAAGTCTTTGTCATGTGCTTATTTTTGTTTAAAATGAAGAAAAACTATATTTAGACATTGCTTTTTGTGTGAACTTTTGTTAAATATGATAAAAAGCTAAATGTGCTCTCAGCCAAGAACTTGACATATGGGCTATATACGTATTCTTCAAGTGCCCCTTAATTTATTCAGCTATCTACATGGAGATAATAACTATTGATGACACTGAGCAGTGCTTCTTGGGAGAAGATTTGCAATTTAAGTATTTCGCAAAGAGGGAGTAGAACACAAGAACATTCAATTATTACTTTCTTTATTAAGAGAGGCAGAGAGTTTTTGCAAAGGAGTTTTTACAATGAAGAAAATGTGTTTGCGATTTGTGTGCTCCATAAACTTGTTTGGCCACATAATATAGCCAATCTTGCCTATATTTTTGTCTTGCTTTGAACAGACCATGAAATGGATTATGGCAGTGAGGAAAGAGGCACTGGGTGTGAGATTGTTGAATTAACTACCATTAACTACCAAGATCCACCCTTGGCAGACACCACAACAACTTTGTCAGATGTGACAAAATCTCCTACAGCCAGTGTCCGGAAAACAACACCTCAAACCGAAAGACCCAAACGTCCTTTGGTGTATCGCGGTGAGTCTTTGGTCGTCTACATGCCAAAAAGAGGCAAGGAGTCACAACAAAATTCGAATAGCAAAGTTCTCACTGAGACTCTTAGACGTGACCTTAATTCTTTGAAAATTGCTCTTGAGCAGGGAAAAATAAGAGCTAGGGTGATCCATTCTAGGCCTTTACAACCCGTGAAATCTGTGTCAAAACCAAATCAATCCAATGACAATACCGCTCAAGAGCAAACATCAATGAGGGTTATGAAGGCTAACCCTGCCTCTGGCATCCCTATGCCCAGAAATGGTGAACTCAATCTTGCCAATTGGTTGCAGTCATTGCAAAATTGGTATGCTGGCCAGGCCGGAAATCAAGGACCATCTCCAAACAGACCTCCTCAAAGTGGATCAAACCAAAACAACTTCCCTCAGGGTGGCTCTCCTCAAAGTGGACCAAACCAAAACAACTTCCCTCAGGGTGGATATCCTCAAAGTGGATCAAACCAAAACAACTTCCCTCAGGGTGGCTCTCCTCAAAGTGGACCAAACCAAAACAACTTCCCTCAGGGTGGATCTCCTCAAAGTGGATCAAACCAAAACAACTTCCCTCAGGGTGGATCTCCTCAAAGTGGATCAAACCAAAACAATTTCCCTCAGGGTGGCTCTCCTCAAAGTGGACCAAACCAAAACAACTTCCCTCAGGGTGGATCTCCTCAAAGTGGATCAAACCAAAACAACTTCCCTCAGGGTGGATCTCCTCAAAGTGGACCAAACCAATACAACTTCCCTCAGCGCAGAATTCCTCTGTCTCTCAAAAGTCTATCAACCCATGATGAAAGTAGTTCAGGGACAGTGAAGACAAAGAAAATAATTCCTTGGCCAATGAAAGGCTTCAGATCTAAACCTCCAATCAAGGGGAGGCCATATTCACGCATGTATGGCTAAGGAAAAACTTATCTAGACCTGGAAATTGCTTTGATTGTTAGATTGTATATGTTTTAGAGACAAAGACGGTGTGTTCACATGTGTTTAATTTCTGGAGATTTTATTTTCCTTTTTGTTGAATGCTACTTTGAGTCACTGCTCAAGTAAATAATTGTGTTTTTGTTTTTCTTTTTTTTTAAGACAACTACACATATGAAACTACATATTTCATTTGCATCCCTTTTATAAATAGCCTACTATGCCTGCAATTTCTTTCTGGTTTGACACTGTTATTGAAGCTTCATTTTAATAAACAAATTCTCCATCTTGCTGCTACATGGCTGTCATATTCTGAAATGTAATATATCTGCTGTCTTTGAAAATAAGTATGATATTTAAACATGTCATGTTGTCATGCTGCGACTTAAAAAATAATCAACAAACAAGGCTGCATATTTTGTTGTTTACAACCTGTGACAATTATGGTGGTAATGTTTACAATTAGGCCTATACCATGCCATTCTTTGTTGTATGTTTGTAGTAACTGTAGGCTATACTGTAAAAGAAATGAGAAAGCATAGATTTGCAGGTACAATTAATTTCCATCCAGTTTTGAGATAATATAGTAAGGGATAATATATCATGGACTCAGTGGAGGGGCAGGGCAGGGAATCGGGATGTTTGCTTAACCATAATGCATTGTGTGCTGTAGCCCATAAATTGAGTAAAAGCAGAGATTGACAGTGGAAGGCCTATTGGCCCATTGATATTCCAGGGTGGAGATTTATAAGAGTGCATTTTATCAAAGTGAATCTAAGTTTATCAGTCAGGTAAGTCACAGCCTGTCTCTGTGAGTGAAAACCGCCGCCAAGCAAAAACTTAACCGCCTCCTGGATCCAGACGGTGATACATATCACTGCCTTCCTTGGGTCAAATCAGACCTTCCTGAAAAACTCATCAAAATCCAGACAGACAGACAGACAGACAGACAGACAGACAGACAGACAGACAGACACTCAAAATCTGCCACTCAAAATCGCTTTTACTTGTATTTTTTTGAAAGATGTTAATTTCTGTTATATTGTGAAAGTGAAAATGAACTGCTACCTCCTCTGCCAGCTCTAGCCACTGACAAGAAAAAGGCAGAGAAATCAGGCCAATTACAAAACCTGGTCAGTGTGACGTGGAAATGTCCGAGATCATTACTATTCATGAGCTTGCCCAGCTGAGACCATGCGCACAGAATTCTGGTTTAGCTCAGTGACAGTTTCCTTTAAAGTGCAACTTCACCCCATAACTCCACCCACTTCACTTTTCTGAAAAAGGCTTTCAAAATGGGCAGGACCAAAGCCATCGATATATCAAAGTTGCGACACTACCATTGACTCCCGTGTTCAAAAAATGGCGGCACATCCGATATGTCATGGTCGTTCAGTAGCCTAGTTCCTTTCAATGGGAGAATGAATGAATATCTCAGGTGTTATAATAAGACTTTTCTACATGACTTATGGTCGTGTGCGTAATAATGCATTTTCAGTGAGTATATGTATGTGAAAATGCAGTAATTTTCATTGAGTATTTACCATAAATATTAATGCGATCGCTGCTGTCAATCCCGTAGGAAACCAGGGACCAAAGGAACTACTGACACTAACCACTAACCACGTGATCGCTCTAATCTGGCTCTAACATGGAAGTCAACGGGTGTCGCAACTTTGATATATCGATGGCTTTGGGCAGGACGTTCTGAAATTTGGAAGGTAGTGCAGCACTGCTGCAGCCAATCAACCATGGTGATTTCATGTCAATCTGGGAATGAGTGCTGCAGACATGGCTTATCACAGGTAGGCTAATCAGAGCAGCAGGTGTTGAGGCGTTTCATTCCTAATTTGTAACGACCCGGTGACGTAGTGTCGGCAGAAAAGTGCAGGACTACGTCAGCATTCCAATAGCATTTTGGACCAAAATGCCATGGCATGTTTCAACCTGTAGAGGGCGCGGAGAGCTATATCTCCATACAAAATCAAACGAAATGTTACTTTCCTGGTAAGAGTGTAGGTCACCACTTATGAGTAATTTCAATCAATCAACAGCTCAAAAAACATATTTTAGGGTGCAGTTACACTTTAAGGATGGCTGAACAGCAACAGAATTGTGCGCTATGCACAAATAGAACTTACTATTAATGTATAGATCTGTTGTTCCAGATAGGTGTGTTGTGAGAGGTAAAATTATGAGTGTACTGAATTTTCCATTACAGAACAACTTGCTGATGAGATCATTTGAGGGGCAGGTTCTGAATACTGGAGACGCATTTTAGGAAGAAATCTATAGGCCTACCACCTAATTTCCTGAATATTTGTGGGATATGGAACCAGAAGTTACTGTTGTTTAAGAATGATTAGCCTACTTGATTTTTAAAGTTCCATTTATTGAGTCAAAATGAATGTCAAAATCCAATAGAAATTTGGTGATTTCTGGTCTCTTACAGTAAGGTAGTGAACTCTCTCCCTCCCTTCCTGAAGCCAAGGTTTATTTGAAGTTTGAATTAGATTGGCTTCCCAAGCCTTTTTCATGCTGTGTTGGTTAGGTGTAGCATCTTAGGTTGCAGATAGGCGGCGCCATATTGTCATATAGCTGTTGAGACTCATTTCTGTCCGAGTAGTCTTGTAAAGAAGTACTGTAGCCTAGATCAAGTACAGCCGTCTCCGGGGACGTGTAAATGAAGTGTTTTCATAGCGTTTTTCAGAGATTAAGCCCAAGCGTCATACAAGCCGGCCTGCAGATTGCAATCATAGACAGTAAAAGAATCGCAGTGCTTCAGCGTAACACCAAAACAGTCAAGAAAATCTTTTCAACGTGCTGTTTTGCATTGTGGGTAGAAACTATTTGTAATTATTAAAGTATTGTCAACATTTTACAATGTCGACACACCAGCCAAAATGAATACATATGCATAATTATATAGGTATATTTCAATCGGTAAAACGATTGTGAAAATTTAGGCTAGCCTATAGCCTATATATATTGGTGGTGTTTTTGTCATCGGATCGAGGCCATGTCGGGGAACAGAAAGTGATAGGCTATTTAAGGTGGGTAGCATAGGTAGCCTATGCGTAGTTGATTCCGATTTTTTTATTTACAGCATTGCATGCTACCGTTTTGATACGTTCGGACAGAATCTGAGATAGGAAAGCAATTTTCACAGATATGGGAAGCGACGTTTTTCTCATCGCACCTTCCCACTGGCGTCTTCGTTGTCATCGATTACATCGCAACCGTCGCTGTGCCATGTAGGTTCGTGATGGACACCAGTCCAGCGAGCTTTGAATAGGTTAAGACTATACTTTCAGGGATCATTTCTATAGTTTCTGACTTAGAAATGTGTTTCTAAAGTGATTTGTCTCGCTACCCACGATGATGAGTTACGATGTTCTCCTCTGAGCGCGAATCGGATAGTGACTGTTGGTGATTGCCATGTGGTCTCTATCATTGATGAACGTTCCCTGTGGTCTTTGACCTAGGGAGGATGAGAGCATGAACAGAGTGGATAGACATATATGTAAAAGTAAGTGTAACAGTTGCGGAATCATGATCATTATGAGGAAAAAGTGATAGGCCTATATTATAGCTTGTTCATTTCCATGTTGAGACACATTGGGTAGCTTACCATATAATGTAATGGTATGACATACTAGGCTATTTGGGCTAGGAAGGGAAATTGTACATAACGCTGGCCATAATATCTTATTGATAGAGTGAGCCGGATCCCCGGGTTCTGGGTAAAAATAACGACCAATAGAACTTTGGGAAATTCCATTCAAGTCAATGAAACGTTCTACTTGAATTAAGAGCTACATAAATGCATAACGTTTCAATTCAATTCAATTAAAATTTTTTCAATTTATCGATCCCCGAGGGGCAATTTCTCCATGCAAAAATTTAAGACGCACAACAAATAAGACATAGAAGACATAGAAGACAAGACAAAACTAAGAACAGGACAGACAGGGGTGTGCGTGTGTGTGGGCCCTAATACGCATTCGTAAGAGTATGTTGTTTTATTTAGTCTAGGCTAACTGTTGTGAGTGGCTTTTGAATGGGCCTACACTACAACATTTACTGTTCCTCTAACCTCTCTGGAATCGAGTTTCATGATGACCATATGACGAAGTAATTCTGGCCTTGATAGTTTACTCAGAATGTCCTTGCTGTAGAATGTGAGAAGTCACTTGCAGCTCGGCACCTGCAGTGCAAGACATCAAACAACACGTTTATGTAATGTAGGCCTAATTATGCATAACAAGATGACACTGAAAATGAAAGAGACAGATAAACTCACCTCTGGGTCAGGGTGACTGTGAACTCCGATTGGTGACTATCTAGCTCCATGACACAAGGGTCATCTTACACTTGGTGCAACCAAATGTTCCACCGACCATGAAGTGGACCCTGTCTAAATCCAACACTGGATGCAACCTCCTGTGATGGCCTGTGCCTGTCAGCAGAGGCCTACTGCCCACAAGCTGGGTTGCCACAACAACCAATATTCACCTTCCACAGCTTGTATGGCATCCATAGGAGAAGGTGATGCGTGTTTAGGCGGTCAGATGTTGGAGGCTGGTGAGAGATGAGGACAGGTTGTTATGAACAGAACCAAAGGCACAGGTTTGGAATTGGGAATGCAGCCTGCAAATAATGAAAATATTACAAAAAATGAGTTACGCTATATCAGTACTGAGCACTCATTGAGACTGCATGGCTGGTTGGAGCAAAGCTGGTTGTTCCTTCCGTGGGGTAGGTGACTTGGTCAGTAAAGCACACAGTCAAGTACCTTAAAACCCACTTTTAAACAGCTCCCATTTGATCTCTATGAACATGAGTTACTTCCGTTGTTAAGATTCAGCTTTGCAGCGGCAACATGGGGTCACCAAATCTTGGCTTGCTGAATTGTCAAATGCATGATTCATTTGTGAGTGTCAATACATCGACTAATACCATTAACAAATTTAGCGGTGGTTAGTGCTTGTGGCCCAATTTCAGCAGGTGTTGCCCCTTGTAGGCCCCTAAACTATCCTGGCTATTACCAGACTATATTTTAAGATTGAACAGTAGTCTGGGGAGTCTGCTCTGTATTTTCTACTGCGTGATCAATGGGCATAGTTCAAATGACTCAAATGTACGCATTTGGATAGTCCTTCAACCAATCAGACCAATGATAAAGGTGCGCCAGGTGGTTACGTCAGTTTGTGATTGGTCCCCACAGATTTATAACGGAAGCAGGACAGAAAAATTAGGAGGTTTCCAGCCTGAGCTGCAAAGCAAAATCAAATCACCGGCAGATCGGACTCTAACCCTAAGCAGGACCCAAAGCATCTTTGATCAACGTCAGTAGCCTACTGTATCTCATTCATTTTTGGGGCTGTAATGGGTGATTGGAATGACAGATTAATAGGCACACAGGGATGTAAAAGGCTATTTTTCATATATATATATATATATATATATATATATATATATATACATACAAATATAATAAATAAATACATAAATAAATTAAAGGTGAAGACAGCCTTTTATATAGGCTAAAAGACGATTTGGAACTATGGAGAAAACAGTCGGGATTCTCCTATTAGAAATGCTCAGATTATGTTAAGAGAGCATGGTTTCCCATTAATCAATTTATTTTACCGTCTATGCAATCCACCAAAGACATTTTGTGAATCCACCCATATGGAGCCGAGCTGCAGTGTGGGTACACACACGCACAAAAGTTATTTGATTAGCATAACGTATTGACGTAGCTCCAACGTAGGCGCTTCCCTGTTTCCGCCCCTCTCATATGGTGGTTGTTGTCTTTCCTGAAAGCAAAATCTGCTTCGTCGATGTTGTAGTGGGGCAAGTTTAGCTAACCTTCGCAATCCAGCTAGCGTCACACATGACAGCGCAATTGTTAGACACGTGGTTCCCCTAAGGAATCTGAGATTAATTGAGTTAGTTTTAGCCAAGACATGTCGTCGGACAAAACATTGGTATTTGGTAGCCTTTTAGATGTTCAGTTTTAAGGCTGGCAGATTAGCTAGCAGCTAGCTAGCTAGCTAGCCACTTTGCTAGCTCTAAACTACATAGAGAAACATTAGCTTTTATGTTAAGGCGTAAAGCAACTGACTACCTCGATATATAGCTTTCGTTTTCGTAAATTCACGTTCTTAAGAGGTCAGTTGTCAATTTTACTGACAAACGATATAGATAACAATTTACATTTTCTAAATAACTTAGAAAGCACGATCTGTTTCTGCCAAGCCTGAGGAGGATGAACTGGATTTTCCCTTTGTCAAAGGGCTCTGGACCAATCCCACCTCTCAATAGTTTACAACAACAGAGACAGAGGCAAATCGAGTCACTCAAAACTGCCCATGCAAAGTAAGTAATTTAACCAAGCGATTATTGTTCAAATGTCTGGCTATATTGTTGGTTTATGTTGCCTAACATAGCACGCTAGTTCTGTATGATAGTTAATGTTAGCTCTCCGTGTTGTTGTGTCCCCTTGTCGTAACTGTCATGCGATGGGGTAAGATTAAAGTATTAGCCAGCTAACTAGGTAACGCAACGTGCATTGTTTACTCAAGATCTCAGACAGGCCTGTTTTGAATCTCCTCTGTACCCCACAGTGCTTGGGAGTGCTCTTGCTTTCCAAGAGATTGCACAACAACTGTTGCTGGAGTGTGAAATCTTTCACTTGCTAGCTGGCGAATGACGTCCAAAATCTTGTAAACAACGAGAGACCTACTCAGATTTTACTTTCTTGGTAGTTCCTAGTTGTTTTGGTGTATGGGTTGATTGGTTGCTGATAGCACTTAATGCCACCTGACTACCTGTTTATGTTTTTTTTCCTCAATTATTATTTTATCTAGTATCGCAGAGATCCAGAAAGATGTGGAATACAGAATTCCTTTTACAGTCAACAACTCGACTATCAGCGTCAACATGTGAGTTTAACCGCCACTGGCACATTGTATTTTTGTGTGTGGCCACATGATATTGATGTATATTTGATTTAAGAATGTACTTAACAATTAGCTTTTCCTTTCTATCCACAGATTGCTTCCACCCCAGTTCCCTCAAGAGAAGCCAGTGGTCAGTGTCTACCCACCTGTGGGTCATCACTTAGTAGACAGCAACAATGGCACAGTCATCACCAGCCCCCTTCTCACCAATGTCAGTACCCATCTTCACTGCTGATATATCTGTAATGATGTATAATGTATAATGTATAGACATTGTTATTAAGGGTTATAGTCCTTTAGACAACGTCAGTAGGTGTTGTAGGCTACTTTGTCCATGAAATGTAGTACAAAACACAAAGGCATGTCTGCCCTTGTGTTTAGAACCTAATAATTTAAAAATCAGTCTTGCATGTGAAGATGTGTTGGGGTGTGTTACTGCTAATATGACTCTTGAAACTTTTTAAAATGAACACTCTTGGTTTGATCTGTTTTTTACAGTTTTTCCGTGTTACTATTTTACCTCACTCATACTGAAAACTGGTGTTTGTATAATAATAATACATTTTCTTGGAATTGCAAATGTTTGATCTCACGTTCTGTTTTCCGTTGTGTGTACAGTTCGGGATGCACTCTGACTTGGGGAAGGTTATCCAAAGCATCTTGGACGAGTTCTGGAAAAGCCCACCCGTTCTCATGACCGGCACCACGGGCTTTCCTTTGTGAGTAGCTGGTTGCTGTTTAGGCTCGTCACCCATACAACCGGTTGAGTCACCTACTAAAAGCATACAAGTGTTAAATCCAACACTTTATGAGACTTAAGTAATCATTGAATTCAATGCTAAATTACATTACATTACATAAATAGTTGAGCCTCCAATACACTGCAAAGATGTTAAGAACGCTGATACTGAAAAGGAATAATGACAGATATTACTCACTGGCTGTAACGGTTAAACTGCCAGGCCTTTAGTTACCGTAACCAGTACATTGAGACAGCACTTATTGCAGACCTCGTGATAATAAGAGTGCGGCATCACATGAGCCCTTGTTGCTTCAGCACAACATGGCGCTTGATATAGACTATGGAATTCAAATGACTGGGCTGCAGTTCACTTTCCTCTCTGCATAGGCTGACTTTCTCCCTGTAGGCTTCCAAACATTAGCATCTACCCATATCAATGCAAGTCTTTTGTTCAGTGAAACAGAAAATCTACATCTAAGTACCGAATAGCGAGAAGCATTTTTTTCCTCGGAAGAAATGCTTGGGCATATAGTGAACATAGTCAAGACAGCTGCCTGCCAACAGTATGGTTACTAAAGCAGTACTTTCAATGTGTATTACAGACCATTGTATTTGTTTAACTGATTTGAGATCATGCTACCTTACTGTAACAAGAAACCGCTCTAGATGACACTCCCAGTAACAATGACATAAATCGGAGAAAACAAGTCAAATAAATCAGTAAAATAAGACCAATCAGAATAACCGTTTCACACTACTGTCATGTTTGCGTCCCTCCTCCAGCATGTACAAGCCCTCTGGGATGTCCCCGTACCCCCCCCAGAGTTTCCACTTCGTCCCGGCCTTCCCCCCGCAGGACAGCCAGCGCCCCATGGGCCCTGCCTCCATGCCACACGCCGGGACGGAGCCACACGCGGCACCGCGCCCAGCCGCGCCCGCCTACGGCCTCATCACAGACCTGCCACTGCCCGTGCCCACCGCCGACTCACAGGTACGCACGGACGCAGCATGTACGGGACCAAGAACGTCTTTGCTGCCATGAAACATGTTCCGTTACATTTCGCCTGGGTGTCAGTGGACCAGGAATGTGCACAGTTTTCACTGCTCAGGCCGTGACCGATGTACATTTGTTGCTTGTTTTAGGTTGGGGTGAACGGTCACATGTACAAAATGCCAGAGATCCCAGAGTCGTTTGCAGAACTGGCAGAGATCAGGTAAAACTAAACAAGGCAGGGTTTGGAAATTACGGTTTCAGTTCCTTTGAAATGGATTTTGTTCCGTTTGCCTCTTACAAAACCTTTGTTTGAGAAGCTGAATTAATTTATAGACTGATTGATTGTGATGTGATTGTGATTGATGTGTCCTAGTTTGTCTCAGCTGAAGGACATGAGCGACAAAGAGGATGTTCTTCTGGAGTTCTTTGTGTCTCTACCCCAGCTCAAACAGGTCACCAGTGATAAGGAGGAGCTGGTCAACAACATTGTGGTAATGGCCAGTAAGTACAAGCAGCTGCAAACAGCTGGTTGCATTTGCAGATACATCCAAACAAACAGTGACATGCCGCTTCTATGCATGCCTGTGCCAGTTAGACATTCAGTGATTGTTGGTCACCAAACACCAGAATCCAAGGCAGCAATGCTCAGGTGTCTCTCTTGTTTTGATGGTGTCATTAAACGAGAATAATCTCTTCCTTTCTCTAGAGAAGAACCTACAGCTTGAGCCCCAGCTGGAGGGAAAGAGGCAAGAGATGCTGTTTAAGGTAAACTCCTCCCCACAGTTGCACTGGAGACATTTGCCATTCAGCAGCAGTCATGGAATTGTTTCTGTCTTGTAGAGATGTATAAGTCAAGCCACCAATGGTGTATGGATTTGTCCTAGCTCCACTGCAAACATTTGTTCTCTGTGTCTGTTTTTCTCCGCGCAGTATGAACAACTCACCCAGATGAAATCCAATTTTGAGACAAAGATGCAAAGACAGCACGAGCTGAGTGAGGTAAGGCCCAGTAGCTGAGGAAGCACAAGACCTCATAGTTTCATCACCGCCACCATTCAAGATGGCTACAGGGAGATGGTGTGTGTTTGAATGAGCTCTTGTTCATATCTGGGCTCCAGTCTGTGTACAGCCCCTATCAGCACAACTTGTCTTCCTATTTAGTCATATGATGCATCTAAATGAAACGAGACAAGACACGTCAAGTTGTCCTCTTGTATCATTTGTGACTTAACCATGTCTGGACAGAAGCAGACAGGTCTCCATCTACAGATAGAGTTTCTCTTAGTGCCTTTTCTCAATCCACATTCATCTCTCTGAGTCTCCGGGGCTGTTCTTGCTGTAGTTCCCTTATTAGCAGGTATCCCTTTCTCTTCTGTACAGAGGTGCCAATAATCCAATTGTCTCCAGGTCAATAGTTAATTGACTTGACGTTCACTTGACATTCTCTTTAGTGAAGCCTATGACACGTTAGCGGAAGGAAATAATTGGAGAGCATAGGCTTTTCTGTCATCCAGAATGCAGGGTTGAGGTTGGCTGATGTTGACTGTCACAGAGGGTGCCTCTCAACCTCTCTCCTCGATGCCCGATCCTCGAGGGGCGTTCCCACTGATCCATAACTAAAACTGGATAGACTATCCCATTGTTGCCGCCCCATCATTCTTTATGTAGATCAGTGAGGATCGAGGCCCGAGGAGGAAGGGAGGATGTATAAAAGCTGAATGAGAGGCACCCTAAAGCCCAATTCACACCAAAGATTCCCGACGCGACGAGACTGAGTTGCAGCGGTGTGAATTAGAAGTTGCACGTAGTTGTAAGCCGTCGCAGAGCATTAAACACGTTGAGTCGCAGTCACAAGGTTTTAGAACGACGCGTCTCGTCTCGTCGGGAACCTTTGGTCTGAACCCTACTTAAGAGTGAAGCATGTAGAGTCTGATCTGGAAGCAGTGGAGACTGACCCAGCAACCTGAGTCAATTAGCAGGGTTACAGTTGCACTCAGTCAAGGGCTTTAGAGCGAGGGTAGATTGAAGAGTGGGGGTGAATAGGGCCCAAAGAGCAGACAAGTGCGCCTTCACGTCACCAGAGCTGCTCTCTCCCCTCAGAGCTGCAGTCTGAGCGCCCTGCAGGCGAGACTGAAGGTGGCGGCCCATCAGGCTGAGGAGGAGTCCGAGGAGACGGCCGAGAGCTTCCTGGAGGGAAAGACCGAGATCGACGACTTCCTGACCAACTTCATGGAGAAAAGAACGGTGAAGACACACACTCAGGCAGAGATTGTGTTGAATAGTGGATATAGAGAAGTTGCATTTATATGTTGACCTTATTTTTTTTATCCAAACAAATTTAAAGTGATATAAATTACTCATCTACTCTCAGACTTTCTTTAGTGCCCTGAAAGACCTGTGAGATGGACCTCTAAGATTTTGGAGGTCCTCTGTTAGGCATCACTTTTAGCATATAGTTAGCGCCACCATATGTATCATACACTCATACCACACTGCATTTACATGGTACTGATCGACTGTATTCATCCACATTTGTTACATATTTTATCCTGTTGTTTTCTTTTACTGTACTTTTGTCTACAGTAGTTCTTCGTTTATGTACTTCTACACATTCTGCCGTGTTTATTGTATTTATTGAACCGCACTACAGTAATTTCCCTCATATAAGCCGCATTGTGTATAAGCCTCAGCACAGTGTTTTATGCAAGTTTAAAGAAGTAAAACCATATTAACACCATATTAACTGCTCCCCTGTATTAACCTCATAGCGGAAGAAGTTTTGCAAAATCAATGTATAAGCCGCGGCTAATAGTCGGGAAATTACGGTAATGCTGTGGTTGAGTATAAGAATGGAGGTATTTAGTTGTATTCAAGCTGAAGTTGTGTCTGTGTGGCTCTTTACAGCTGTGTCACTGCAGAAGAGCCAAAGAGGAGAAGCTGCAGCAGTCCATCAACACCCACGGGCCCTACTCCACCACCCACTAGCTCCCCCCATGCTCATGGTGCTTTCTATCACAGATAGAGGTGTGGTGTGTTCTCCTGGCTCATTTTGTAAATGGCTAATGTTGTAAACTAGTTCTAGCTTTTAGCAGCTGCTTGACCTTGTGGTTCATGACCAGTTTGTCTCTTTATATGCGTTCCCAGGTTTGGGTCTGACCCACCAGCAGAAGGGTTCAACGGATCAAGAGAAGAAGCACATCTTGTGTCACTTGGCAGAGAGGAAAGTCCTTGTGGTGGAAAACCCCTCAGAACTAGGCAGACATTTATGAACTGATATTGGCATACAATTTGTAATGATGATGTTATTGATTGATGAGTTTGTCTGGGGGAGGGAGGTCCATTTACTTGAATCTGATATGGTAATGCTGCCGAGTACTTACAGACTTAATGACAAATACTGTATTTAAATAATGTTGATAATAGGCTTTATTATAATCAAACACACCGTGTATTATATGTTGTTATTTAATTTGTTAGGTTAATTAAAAAGACATTTAGAAAAAAAAAAAACCTCCTGTGAAATTGAATACCTTTTTTGCCCAGTCTCTGTGTGATTGGTCAACTTAATTCTTTTAGTTTAGTGCAGTTTGTCACATGTGAGAGCATACCTTGGAGCTAACACTTAGTTTGAAGCGATGTTCATGAGTCATGGCTCATCCATTTCTTAGTTTGATCTGATGATAAGGGATCATTCAAGTGTGATGGGCCACAGCATGTGACATGAGTGAGTCATAAGTTCTTGTATTGATGTCTCTAACCACACCAGTTTCTAAATGAAAAGTACCTGTAGTTTGGATACAATAGCGGGTGCGTTTTCATAAGATGGACATGTGCCTCTGCAAAAGTCATTCATACAACTACCTGCAAACATATAACTACATGTTTTAGTGACCTGGTCAATTCTAGTATGTTTTCAGATATTAGTCTTTGATGGGCCTGTAACGGACTGGATTCATCATTTATGCTTAATCATTTAAGTTTTTAATAGCTCAGTCTAGTACACAATGTCCAGATGGGGATAAGAGTGGTTAAGGTTCCCTGTATGTCAGTGTAATAGTGAGCCAGCGAATTAGCCGACTTGTGTATGACTCAAACCCAGGGTGGAAAGTGAGCTCACACGCATGAAGTGTGACTCATCTCAGTGAAGTATGCGGAAGTCCGTCACACACCCCAGGAGGTCTGGACTCTGGAGTGACACTAATAGGACTCATCGATCACTGCCTCCCTCTCCAGAGAACAGAGTATTAGCAGGGAGAATGGCCATCTTTAACACAGAGAGCAGCGTATTAGCAGGGAGAGTGGCCATCCTTAACACAGAGAACAGAGTCTACCTGAAACATTTGCAACAGAAACAAACATTCCAGTGCCCCCTTTAGATTAACCTCATAAGAAAGCAAGTCATCAACAACTGTTTGTTGTGGATCAGGTATTTTAATTACTAAGGGCACGAATAACAGGGTGTACCAGACATCAAATATAGCCAGGTATGATGAGGATAGTGTGGAATGAGATCCCTTTTTAGAGAGAGA
The DNA here is from genome assembly GCF_963854185.1 of Sardina pilchardus. Taxonomy (NCBI): domain Eukaryota; kingdom Metazoa; phylum Chordata; class Actinopteri; order Clupeiformes; family Clupeidae; genus Sardina; species Sardina pilchardus. The sequence continues at coordinate 24,516,297 of NC_084995.1, read as the reverse complement.
GAAATGTGGTGCTCTTCAGATTTGGAAAAAGGAGCTTTAAAGTTTGTCACAAATGCGAAAAGCACTCGAGTACAGTTAAAACACAGTAGATACACACACATTCACAAACAGAGAAATGAGAAGTACACCACCTTTCACAATGTCGGCAAACTGAAAGTTTCTCTTATTTAGTTTGCTCCAACCTGTAACGGTGGTTGTTCCAGACGTGGATGTCCCAATCTATCCTTAGGAATAAATGTATTTCTAGAATAATTTTGCAAAAGAATAGCAAAATGACTATGACTAGCAGTTGGCAAGGGTGGAAGAGTTAAGGCTAAACTCTAACACTGGGTCCAAGATGCAAACTGACTAGCATAATTTCCCTTCTCAGCAAGATTTCTTTTATCGGCTACACTAAAACCTCTTAAGAAGCTCCAATTTAGTTTTGGAGGAACGATGTTTGAGGTACTGTGCTGTTACATATTTATGAGTATCATGTATTTTGGCAGCAAAATGGTCTCAATTAATTACAGCCTAAGTTGGACTAGTTTCACTGACTTGAGCGTATTCATTGAAAACAGAAGGTTCTAACAGACTACATGTGTCCTATTTGTCGAGGCTATAATTAGAATGTTAGTACATTCTTACGATTAACTTCTCTAGCTAATTACCGAGACAACAGATTCTGAATAACAGTGACTTTGTGAACCTGAGAAATAAAATAGAAAAAGGTCTATGCTGCGTATGGAAAACCACAACCAGTGTCAATGGTCTGAAAACAAAGTTCACTGCTTAAAGCAGCACAAAAAAACCCAACACAATTCCAGTAAAAATGTTCAAATGATAAAAACATAGCTTAACACAATGTATTGCACATATAATAAATAGTTGTTTCCCTTAACTGTAAACAAACTTAAGACATTTTAACTCGAGAAATAAATCTTTGTCCACATTTTGTTCACTTGTCTCATGTGGGCCCAGAGCAGCTCTGTGCCGCAGTGCTTGTGCTCTGAAACACGTACAGTGTGTATTCCCGCCCACAACCTCCAGTCCACAAATCATATTAAAAAAAACAGAGTTTCTAAAACTCGGCTCAGGGGGTTACAGGGTTCAGATAAACGGTCACCTCCTCCTGTCCCTTCCCATCCCACCTCCCACTACATTTCCCCCTCATCCCTTTCTGGAGAGCCTGGATTTGTACTCAGGCAGTGGCGTAGGCGGCCTCGTACAAATCAGGGTCCTTGTCGTCTCCGCCGCTGGAGGAGCGGCTGCTGAGGTCGGCTACACCGGACTCAAGGTCGCTGCAGGCCGAGAGGTCGTCAGGTTCGCCCGCACCCAGGGCCGAGACGAGGGTCAGGGATACGGGCGGCGTCTTGCGCTCCCTCTCCGGGCCCGAGTCCACGCAGGGGAAGTAGTCCTGAGGGCTTTGGGCCACGCCCTCTCCCGCCGCGTCTGAGGCCGGAGGGGCACGCCGGGGGGTCCAGTCACTGGCTCTGCTCGTCGTCCTCACTACAGCCTCCGCCCTCTTTCCCGTCAGCATGGCTATTCTCTGTTGGGACACAGGGCCACAGGTCACCTCAGAGGGGCTGTACTGTGACTGTCTATGCAGTAGTAAGTGATGTGTGACCAACTGATAAACTATTTGTAAAGAGTTAGTAAACCATTTCTAAAGCAGCATAACACATGCCGTGTGGATTATGGCAGTGCTTAAAAGAAATGCACAGGTTAAAAAACACCACTGGAAATTCTGACATGTCTATGTCCATGCAATTACATGACCACATGCTGTAGATAACATGCGCAGGTGGTTTATAAATTCTGATACGTTTACTGTATAGGAATGTCTACAGTCTAACACAAAATGATCTATAGGCATGGGTATGTATGTTTATACAGTATGTGTGGGTGGGTGGTGGGTGTGTGTATGGAGCTTATTTATACAGTCTATTGTGTTGTATTTGTGTGCAGATCTGGTGTGTGTCTTTGAGTGTGTGTGTGTGTGTGTGTGCGTGTGTCCGTCCATGGTCCATGTGAATTTAGTGTATGGCCTTTGTGCCTTTGTCTTGAGTGTCTTGTGCAGAGCTGGTATACACCCTGTGTGTGTGTACAGCATGCGTACATGCAGGGGCAGAGCTGGTGTATGCCGTGTGTGTGTGTGTAGCTGGTGTATGGCCTGTGTGTGTGTGTGTGTGTGTGTGTGTGTGTGTGTGTGTGTGTGTGTGTGTGTGTGTGTGAGTAGAGCTGGTGTGTTTGGCCTGTGTGTGTAGCTGGTGTATGGCCTGTGTGTGTGTGTGTGTGTAGCAGGTGTATGGGCTGTGTGTGTGTGTGTGTGTGTGTAGAGCTGGTGTATGGCCTGTGTGTATGTGTGTGTGTGTGTGTGTGTATGTGCAGCGCTGGTGTATGCCTTGTTGGGTGGGCGAGCGGGCCGTCCCTCGCGGTACCTCCTGGTGGGTGGTCAGCTCCTCCTCCAGCTGCTGCGTCTCCTCGCGCACCGCAGACAGACACTCGGCCGCAGACTGACGCGCCACCAGCGCCGCCGCCCGCTCTGCCCGGTTGTACATGCTCTTCCAGAACCTACCGGCACAGCCAGGGCACACACACACACACACACACACAGAGAGAACAATACAAACACACACAAACAGTACAGAACAGTGACGTGTGTGCATTTAGTTCAATAAACAAATCACAGAATTTACAGACCTGTCTAGTCCATCAATAGTGCTCGCAAAAGCAACACAATGAAGATCTTGTTTAGTAGATTGAAGCATTTAGATGTCTTCCGTGCAGTCCTTTGTGTTCCTTAAATGTTTACGCCCTAACAGCCACATGGGCTCATGCGTTAGATAAATCAAATCACCTGGTTTCTCCTCCCAGTGACCGCTAAAGCCATCCATACACCAGAAGACTTTGACAAGATTTTAGAAAGATCCTTGAAAGATTGTAGTCTTTTGTGTGAAGCTTGAATGAGGGGCATTAGTTAAAAGGCTCCAAATCTTTCAAGAATCTTCCCAAATCTTGTCAAAGTCTTCTGACGTATGGGTGGCACATCATCGGCACATCACCTCTTGCCTAATCCTGACCTTTTAACTCACTGTTCACTGTTTCAGAGGGGACCATAGTAATGTGAAAAGCATGTTGTGTTGGTTGGGTTAAGGGGGATTGCGTAGTCCAGAGTAAAGGTGACTGTGAAAAGCATGTTGGGTTGGTTGGGTTAGGGGGGATTGTGTAGTCCAGAGTAAAGGTGACTGCATGTTGGGTTGGTTGGGTTAGGGGCAATTGTGTAGTCCAGAGTAAAGGTGACTGCACGTTGGGTTGGTTGGGTTAGGGGCAATTGTGTAGTCCACAGTAAAGGTGACTGCATGTTGGGTTGGTTGGGTTAGGGGGGATTGTGTAGTCCAGAGTAAAGGTGACTGCATGTTGGGTTGGTTGGGTTAGGGGGCAATTGTATACCAGAAGACTTTGACAAGATTTTGGAAAGATCTTTTGGTCCAGAGTAAAGGGGACTGCATGTTGGGTTGGTTGGGTCAGGGGCGATTGTGTAGTCCAGAGTAAAGGTGACTGCATGTTGGGTTGGTTGGGTTAGGGGGGATTGTGTAGTCCAGAGTAAAGGTGACTGCATGTTGGGTTGGTTGTGTTAGGGGGGATTGTGTAGTCCAGAGGCAGCACACTCACTTGAAGCAGTAGGGGGTGGTGACGGGCCGCAGGACCCCCTGAGCCTGGCTGGGCTCGTCTCGGTACAGCGGGTTCTGGAACTCCGCCCGCTGCTCCCACAGCACGGGCCACACTGAGTGGGTTCGCTCACGCAGCCTGGGGAACACACAGAGGCCAGCCAGCTATCAACCAGTCGTCTGCCACACTGGGGGAACCAGTCAGTTCCCCCACACTGGGGGAATACAACTGCGCTCCGAAAAGACATTGCCATTTTCTTTTATCTATTTCAAATCACTACCGTAATTTCCCAACTATTTGCCGCAGCTTATACATTGATTTTACACAATTTCTTCAGCTTTGAGGTGAATACATGGGGATACTAAATATGGTATTAATATGGTTTTGTTTCTTTTAACTGCCATAAAACACTGTCCTGCGGCTTATACACAATGCGGCTCATAAACTCACGTGCAACACTCAATAATAGCACTAGAGTCCCTCTGAGGCTTAGTTAGTCAGCCTACTCAAGACCTCTAACACAAGCCCAAATACAGGCCAGGTAGCACCAGCAGGCCAGGCCAGGTAGCACCAGCAGGCCAGGTAACACCAGGTAACACCAGCGGGCCAGGTATAACACTATAGGGCCAGGTAGCACCAGCGGGCCAGGTAACACTAGAGGGCCAGGTAACACCAGGTAGCACCAGCGGGCCAGTCCAGGTAGCACCAGCGGGCCAGGTAACACCAGCGGGGCAGGTATAACACTAGAGGGCCAGGTAACACCAGGTAACACCAGCGGGCCAGGTAACACCAGAGGGCCAGGTATAACACTAGAGGGCCAGGTAACACCAGCGGGGTCTGGGCTCCACAGCTCACCTCAGGTCCCTTCTCTCCTTTTGGCAGTTGCCCAGGAAGTTGCCGTACTGGCAGGAGTGCACGTGCATGTGCAGCTGGAGCAGGAAGCGCTCGTTGAACTCGAAGGCGCACGGGAACTGCTCCATCAGGTGCCACACACACTCCAGGAACTGGTCGATCACTGGAGACACCTCCTTGGGGTCACCCTCCAGGTGAGCATACCTGGAGAAAAAAAACATGTTTTTCGTTTCGGGGTTTTATTTGAAAATGTATTTCATTTGTTTTTTCCAATACCCTTAATACTGTGATATATACTCAGCTACAATACATACATGGTAACATAGCCTGGGTGATTCCAGATGAACCTGATAGCAAATTTGAATTTGCTTTGCCGGTCAGTTTGGAAAGGAGCCCATAGACGTCCATTTCAACCGTATTTTCAAACACTGCTAAATTCAAATTTGCTAACAGGTTCGTCTAGGTTCACCCAGGCAAATGATAACATTCAAATTTGTAGGAAATGTTATTCAGGAAAATGATCTCCTATATTTTCAAAGACTGTACCTGTGAGAGAACTTGTGTCCAAATGATATCCAGTCCTTTTCGATTAGAATCTTTTAGATAGAATATAGAAGTAGAGAACAGGGTGAGACTGCAGTCCATCAAATCAGCTGAGAAATAAACTGAGTCATACAAGAGGAAGTTGCACTTTTCTGCAAAACATTATGTCTGCTGTTGCCAAAACACTCAACATCAACATCATATGAGTAGATCCTTGCGTTGATCTGTAAAGTGTATCAGGTCTGTTATGATCTGTGTGTGTGTGTGTGTGTATGTGTGTATGTGTGTGTGTGTGTGTGTGTGTGTGTTTTAGTTGGATTATTACCATGAATCCTTTCAGGGTGCGGTAGTAAGGGTCCAGAAGGACACTGGCAACTGAGCAGGCCTGCGCTGTTCGATCCCAGCCATCTGAGCAGTGGACTAACACACTGATCCCTTCTTCTGCTACAGCCTGGAGACACACACACACACACACACACACACACACATTATATTAAAACAAATACTGTAGCAGTCATGATGTAGCCCTGTTTCACTTTTTGAAACATAAACTAGCCCTAGCTAAAATAAACAAATAAGTTTAACAGATTTTTGACTGCACCTTTGCTATGAAGACACCTGCATCCAGAACAGCTTTGATGTGCTTGAGCCAACCAGAGTTCTCCAGGCCCCAGAGGAAGTCTCCCATGGATGGCAATCTGAACTCTCCCACTGAAATACAGGCCAATCGAGCTTTAAACATAGCATAGCAACTCTACAGTCAATAAAGAGGAAATGGTTACAGTTTGTGCTTGTGTGTTTATCTCATTATGATCTTCTCACACATCTGCACACAAAAACAAATCCAAATGAACATGAAACAGGAAGTGTACACACACATCTCACACACATTTCTCTCACACACACACACACACACACACACACACACACACACACACACACACACACACACACACACACACTAATTGATTACAGAGTGATCATGTTTGACTTACTGTCGACGATTTTCTGTTGGCTGTTCCTCATGACGTGGATGTTTTCAATGCCGATAAACTGCAGTTTAATATTGGTGTAGTGGTCTTCATTCTCATATCCTTTTCCAGCAGCTCGATTGGCCATTGCATTCAGCTGGAGGCACACAGGCCAACATGTATAAGACAAACAAAAGTATGGGGCCTTTTTGAGCTGCTTTTAAGTACGTGTCTTGGTGATCCTATCAGGTCAACATGTATAAGACACACAAAAGTATGGGGCCTTTTTGAGCTGCTTTTAAGTACTTGTCTTGGTGATCCTATCAGGTCAACATGTATAAGACACAAAAGTATGGGGCCTTTTTGAGCTGCTTTTAAGTACGTGTCTTGGTGATCCTATCACAAGTGATATGCCGAGACAAGCCGGAAGATGTTGCTGACCACTTGTGTCTACATTCTACTAATTGGAAACGTCGTTTTCAAGAGAACTCTCCTTGACCGGAATGCATCAGAACACATTAGCGTTTACACTACACTCAGGCTCACAATGTGTCTTGGTGATTGGTCACACTTGTATTTAGAACTGACCACTTGTGATCAGATCACCAAGGACACATTTTAAAAACAAATGTAAACAGGTTCACGACCACTACGGTTTCTAATCCACTACCCCAAATCAGAAAGTTGGGACGTTGTGTACAATGTGAATAAAAACAGAATGTAATAATTTGCAAATCTGTTAAGCTCATATTTAGTTGCAAAAAGGACACAGGTGTCATATCAAATATTGAAAATGAGTGCTGTTTGATACTCAATTCAAAAACTGCAGCCAAAATTGTAAAAGCCTAAATTGTACTGGGACATAATACAGAAAATACCACCATCTTATCTGGACCTGAGCTGAATTTAAAATGGACTGAGGTAACATTGAAAAAGGTCCTGTGGTTAAACCAATCAAAATTTGCAATTCTTTTTGGAAATAATGGACTCATCTGGGATAAAGAGGATATGGTCTATCCAAGCATCCAACCTTTCCAACATGTTTTGATTTTCAATTCGAAACCGAACATCTACAGCATTTACAGCATCTTGTTAAATGAAGAGGTGACGCAACACAGTGGTAAACATTCCTTGAAACATGTTGCTAACATGAAATTCAAAATGTTATGTTGTCTAAACAGGTACATTAACAATTTAAACAAAAACACACACCCCCCCCCCCCACACACACACACACACATTGGTTCTAAATCCACTCTCACTAACACTCCAAGTTTCACCATCCATTCCATTGATAACTCCTCTGTTAGCCCCTCCCCACAGGTTAAGAGTCTGGGTGTCGTCCTTGATGGTACCTTATCATTCCAAACCCACATCAATAACATCACTCGGGCAGCCTATTTCCATCTGCGGAACATCAACCGTCTCCGCCCGTCCCTTACTCCCAACTCCACTGCCATCCTAGTCCACACCATGGTCACATCTCGTCTGGACTATTGCAATTCCCTTCTCTTTGGTCTTCCCCACAAGTACATCCATAAACTCCAACTGGTTCAGAACTCTGCCGCCCGCATCATCACCAGGATCCCATCCATTAATCACATCACACCTGTTCTGCAACAGCTCCACTGGCTTCCAGTCAAATTCCGTATGGACTTTAAGATTCTGCTCCATACCTTCAAGGCCATTCATAACCTCTCTCCCCCATACATATCTGACCTTCTCCACATCAACACTCCCTCCTGGACACTCAGATCTGCCTCATCCATCAGCCTCACTGTGCCTCCTGCCCGTCTGACCACCATGGGGGCCAGAGCCTTCAGCCACTCTGCCCCCCGTCTCTGGAATTCCCTCCCACCAAGCATCAGGAACATTGACTCACTCTCCACTTTTAAGTCACATATAAAAACCCACCTTTTTAAACAGGCCTACTCCCTTTAACATTATATTTTATGATCTAGTATGTTATTATTATTATTGTTATTATTTGTTGTTTTTTATATTGACTGTTGTTGTAAGGTGTCCTTGAGTGCCATGAAAGGCGCCCCAAATAAAATGTATTATTATTATTATTATTATTACTTAGATTGGCAGGAACATGTATTAGTTACCTTTGGCCTTGTGTCCACCACATACATCATCTCGCTGGCTGGGTTGGACTTCATGATGGACTGGATCATCTGTTCGTCCTCTGTGGAGCGAGCACTGAAGCCGGACAGCGGCTGACTACTGCGACAAATGGAGGCCTGATAGAGACAAAGGAAGTCACTCCTTAATAAAACGGCAAGTTAAACTATTCACTGTTGACCTTGCGCTTTATTAAGGCACATCCATTCACACAGCCCTTGCCCGTCCCATATTTGAACATTGTCATTGGTCATCAGCCAAACTCCAATCGAAATGCAGTTCTGATGGTACACAAAGACATTCAAACATTTCACCCGGGTCAATCACCTGAGGTCTGAGCGTGAAATCTGTCTAGTCACAAGCGGCATGCTGGTGGTAACTGCATAGATTACATGCATCATAGCTCCTGATGCTAAACATTTTTTGAGCTCACACATGGGGATAGCGTAAAATTCTGTGACTGGATCACTGAGCAGAAGCAGACGAACATAGGGGCAAAAGGTGAAGTGCTGACAGCATGAACATCCTGCTATTCTTTGTCCCCTCTACGGTAATGGAGAACTTGGAGCACAGAAAACTCCGCCTGTGTTTCAACACTGTCACGTTACATCTTATGACTGAGGAAACATCTACGGAACATGACTCGGCATGAATACTGATCAGGCCATTACAAATTAGTTGTTCAGCTCTATCACAATGACATTTAATAGCAGATGTACACAGAGTTGCTCATGATAGAGGGCAGATACAGGCTACATTCAGAAGCATGTGCTGTTTTGAAAAGTGAACCCCATGACCATGACATCCCTTACATCTCCCTCAACAGTCCTATTTGCATATCTCCTTGCTTGTCCCCATATCTTTGAGGGTTCTCTGTAGATCTTTTGCAGAAAGAATTAGGGGTTATTTAATATGACAAAGAAAAAAATACTGAAAATCTACCTTCTCTCTACTTTCTTCTTTTTGAGATATCATAAATGATCACCAGATCACTATTCCTGCTTCTAGCCAACAGAGGCTGAAAGAGACATGTCAAAGCAGCCAGGACGTTGAGAGAGACATGTCAAAGCAGCCAGGACGTGTCACGGCCAACTTACCCCATTCTCCCGGTGGTAGTAGGACAGCACAGGGAATCTTCCTCGGCTCCTGAACTTGGCACTGCCCACAATGATGGACGGAGTGGCCGACTTTGGCACATACAAGTCAGAGGGGTAGGTGTCACACACCTGGTGGATACAGCAAAACAACAGCTTGAATGAACCATCGTATAGCTTACATCGCGTATTCAGTAACGTTGCAAGTCAATGCATGTAGATTTATGCCCTGAGGCTGCAACAACACACAGTGTGCAATTAAGTGTCATATTTTCAATGATGATAAAACTCATGTTCAGCTACACTGTCTGTCTGTCTGTCTGTCTGTCTGTCTCTGTCTGTCTCTGTCTGTCTCTGTCTGTCTCTCTCTGTCTCTCTCTGTCTCTCTCTAACATTGACCTGTAATCTTTCAACCTGTAAGCCTTGTAAATTATTACTACCATATCTCTCACACTACCATCTCAGTGCGGAACATCCCGTGACGTGAGTCCTTACCCTGTACTCGCTGTTGGCAGGCGTGAGGCACCAGAGGTTGCTGGGTATTCCCATTCTCCCGTACTCAGCCCGCAGGTCGATGAAGCTCCAGGCCTCCTCGCGCTCATCCTTGTTCACGTTGGGATGATAGGAGAAGCACGACAGCTCAGTATACCGCTCTAAGAACAGGAGAAGCCAGAGAAGAGTCTTCAATACTAGTGCCACTGCATTAACCAAAAACGCATGGCACAGCTTCTGTTCATTTCAGCTATTCATTTCAGCGTCTTTGGGTACCTTGAAAAGCGCTATATAAAACCTATGTATTATTATTACTATTATTATTATTTCAGACAGACAAGAAAAAAAAACATTAACCCAGATGAAGAGATTTGTCTTATTGTTACACGAGTGTAAATAGTCATGAGCCCACGGTTGGAGGCTGCACATGAGTTTCAGCAGCACACCTGGTCTGGAGAGACGTGTCAGGGAGGCCTGCACATCCACACAGTCCCTCTCCTGGGGGATAAGGAAGTGGTAGACCTGGAAGTTCTTGCAGCGGATGATCAGGGGACTGCCAGAGGGGTTGGTGAGGGGACGCTCGATACTGCTGATCACACTGTGCAACACCTGCGGAAATAAACAGGATAAAAATGGGGGAAAACAGTCATTTATAACATTTGATTTGAAATATCTGGAAGATAATAAAAATAAGAGAATAAAGCAGAAGCAAATCACAGACAGTTAAAACCGAGTGTAGTTCTCCATTATAATATCACATGTGTTTCTTACCCATGTCTCCTTGCGAGCCTCTGTGTTCTCAACAAAGATGCTGTGCGTGGATGACAGATACAGTGTCCCCACAGTTGACTTCCGGGGGGTCACTCTGTCGATTAATCTCACGTTTTCGACCTGTAAAAGACAGCAGAAAACCGTAATATTGCATGGCACATATAGCCCGTCAATGAATGAATGTCAATGAATAAAACTGTTACATTGATCAGAATGTCAACACAAGTACAACGAGGTTTCAGTAATGATTTACACACAGTCCCAACAGCTGCCGAGAGCTGTGTATTTCCCATGGCAAAGACGTGTTCCTAGTCCATCCTTGTTCTAATATTGTGGCGTTTCGTATGTTGCACATAGGCCCTATATAGCCACACCATTTGACAGCTACTTCCTCTCGTTGCCACTGCTATTTCACCATAACCATCACGCACTCTTCCACGTATCCAAACCGGTCCGTGTGCTTGAGACGTCTGTATAAAATAGCCTTGCAGGTTCATACAACACAGGCGGCAATGAACAGATGACATGAATGTGCGCAAATGCAGGCTTTCGCCCCCAAGTAGCGACGAGCCCTAGCCGTAGCCTAAGCTACATCTTGCATCATGAACACAAAGGATGGCAGCCGCTATACAATCTACACTCGAAACAACAATAACTAGTTTTGTCTCTTTGCTATAATAGAGAATAAACCGAAAAATAGAAATAGGGGTTGCTCACCTTAGGCGTCCTGATATGCTCCATCTTCAAACGCAACAGCTAAAATGGTGCGCCGAGGAAAATCGTATAACCTTCTCAGAAGACACCCGATCCCTTTTCAGCAAAATATAAGCATGCACATGTCCACAACGATGTTACTGATGGACTGTCCTGCAGGTAGCCCACGCCATCGCCATCGCCATCATTATCCGCGAGGCGGTCCGTTTGGAGATTCCTAGCACCCACCAGTCCTCCTCCGGTACAGGCACAGATGACAACAACACGTATCGTATTCGTGGAGATTATTATTTTGCCGAGCAGCGCCTGCGCAGACTATCCTGTTCTCCCGGTGTAGGGATAGATCTGAAAATTGGGCTGCTGTCGGCAATGTGGGCCTAGCCCTCCAAACCACACGCACCCATAAGAAAAAAAAAACACATCATAATAGACCACCAGATAACCTGCTAGGCTATTATATGTTGCTTAATTATCCTGTTGTTTGTTGTAAATAGGTGGCAATGTAGGCTAGCCTACTGCAGGCCATTCATCGCTAAAATTAATAGGTTAATCAGCCTATATTTTCTAACCCATTATGGACCTCTTTTACTGTGGCGCAAGCAAGGCTACTTGGAATATAGTTTACACCTGCTTTATTTTATTTAGTGGTCACTTCAATTATAGCCTACTACTATAACGGAAACATCTGCGTATTTGCATTTGCTGATTCGGATGAATAGCCTAATTAGAGTGACAGTTTTGTTATTGTTCGTCAAGGCAACCCGAAATGGTGGTCTAGGCCTAGGCTGTACATTTTACTTGAACACAGTAGTAGAAACACCACCTATTCATGGGTTTCATCAGGACCCTTTCCACGGATGTATAAAATATTAAACACTACATTGTAATGCAGAATGCGTGGAGCTTGATTAATACACTTGGAAAGGGACCTGATGAAACCCATGAATATAGGCTACTCGGATTTTAAGTTGTGTAGGGGATGTGGACAAAATTGGACCTTCATGATAATGTAGTTCTCTCCATAATAGGCATTCATTCTGCTTATTAAATTGAGCCAACAACCTTTCAATAAATCATGCAGTGATTTTACTATAGGCTAAATCTTGGCCACTAAATTGTGCGCTCATTTTGGTATATAGGCTATCTCGTTTTAATTCATTTTCCATTTCTTTTTATTTTTCTTTTTTTCTTATTTTCATTTTTTTTCTTTTTTTTACACATTTTGGTAATTATTTTAGTGTAAAAATGGCTAATTGGACAGAACCCTTGGCATGCAATGAAAATCATTATTTGGTTTTGAACTCTGCCTATGGCCTACTTCTGACAGTAGATGGCAGCACATTTTCAATGTTCCTCCCTTTAAAAACTTGGTTGCTGAATGTTAGGCCTGTATGCTGTTAATCATTGCATTTGTCTGCTGTGGGATGGTAGTCCTACGGCGGATATCAGGTAGGAGAGAATATATATATATATATATATATATATATAAAGTTGTCACCATCATATTCCCCAACCACTGCGGCCTCTCCCTTGCAACACAAGAGACGAATCTCACTCTCATTAGGCAAAGGGGCTATCACCAAAGAAACATTAGGCTACAGAACTCGCCCGAGACATTTTCGTTATGGCTCAACCATAGTAAGAAGTTCTAATTTTTAAAAATAATTTCCTGTAGGCTATAACCTTTTTTTCGGAGATCGGGATTTTGGGGTCCTCTGAGTTTACTGCTTGTGTGACAGCTGTAGCGGATTTCCTAATGCATGACTTCTTCAACCTGACTGCGCTGCTTCTGAGGTGAGTAGAACTGAGTCAACAAACCATATCAGTCAGTCTATGAAAAATTGTTCGCTTATGAGGAAATCAATGCTCTGATTATCATTTATTTAATTGACAAAAGTCGTCATAGACCTATTTTCAGACCGTTCTCTTAAAATCATGGTGGTACTAGTAGGCTAATCAAAAAGCCACCACCAAAACGCCTCAAGTGAATGGAATTCTTGCTCATATATAGGCTGGGTGAACCCTGCCTGAGATTGAGCTTAATATGGTGAAAACCAGAATAATGTCAATGCCTTCACTGCGCAAGATGCTACCCGACTGTGATCACCTGTTCGAAAGTTTATAGGCCTATCATGCAACATAGATTTTTCAGACATTCCTCATCCTCAACTTACAAACCATCTGCACTGAAGCACTGACATATAGTAGCCCATAAAAGATCATAGGCTAATGATATGAGCAAAACTTCCATGTTTTGGTAATACAGGTCTAGATGGCCAACAAGATATTATTTTTCAGTGTGTTATTCTGCATATCACCACATACTGCAGGTGTATTTCTGTTAAGTTGCAATGGTGTTAAAACACTAAACATAGGCTATGAATAATTCTGACAGATAGGCCATCTGAGAGCCCAGGCTTGCTGTGTGCACGTTGTTCCTGTTTTGAGTCGTCATATATTTAGGCCTTACAATACAGATGTATTAAAAAATACAGAAATCTATATCTCACACATTTTCGATGTGTGTGGTTTACAACATCTTTAACTCTCACAAAACCATCTGTCTGTTTCAAGACGTTTTGTGTGGATGTAATGCTTTGCAGTTTCACCACTCAGAGAGGTATAATCCTACCCAGGGATATGTGATGTAATGACTTTGTTTAAACCAATGGGGTGCCATTTCTCCTGCCGTGCAGCAGTGTCTGCATCTGGTCAAATTGAGGAGTGAGAATATTCTCTGTTTTAATTACAATCCGGCTTAAGATGTAGCGGCAGTGCCCTGACATGGCATCTACATCATGACAATCTAAGCTCCTTTTTCACAATGCCCATTGCTCTCTCATGGCCTCGTGAGAGTGATTAGATTTATGTATGGAGTTTTATCTTTGAGTTCCTCTTCACCTCTTCATCACTCCTAGTTGTGTCTTTGGTAATTCTCTATGGTACTGTACTGTTAGATCTGCTTTAAGGAACATGTGTTGTGTAAGGCCATGTTCTTGACAACATAGTGGTGATGTCTCCTGTTGGCACGAGAGAGAGAGAGAGAGAGAGAGAGAGAGAGTATGTGTGTGTGTGAGAGAGAAAGAGAGTGAGTGTGAGAGAGAGAGAGAGATAGAGGTGAACCAAGATACAAGAAACATTCTGAAACGAAGCAATAAATTAATGGAGGTGAATTGTTCTTTTATTGGCTACAATATAGCCAATAATCTTGGGAAGTCCCTTTTGACATTTACAAAGAAAACCACACCTTACTCAAATACTTAAGTTGCTGCTTGTACTTGCCCCAGCTATTATATCACTGACAGTTCAAACTAAATGGGCCATAATGGTTAAAGATTTTGTTGTCAGAAATCTTAACAGGTAAATGGTTACACCCCTCCGTGGGCTTAAATGGGTGTGTTCTGTCTGTATCCTTAGAGGACTGGTTGAACTTCCATAACTGAAGATTTATTTGATCAGAGTCCAGCTGTAAATTGCTGACTGTAAAACAATGAAACTCAAAGGCGTTTCAGTCGAAGACAGAACGGTATGCATACTGACAGTGCCGTTTTGAAGAGGTATGTTCATTAGAATTCACACTATCCAGCTGTTAGGCTGCTAATGCACTTCATAAGGAGTTGAAATGTGTCTCATTAAGAAGTTAAGGGTGGTCTTAGTGCTGTAATCCAACCCATGGTGTTTTACTACATGTTTACTCCAGCCAGACTCTCCCTGTCCCCTTGATCTATTTTTGTAGGCCAGACCCCCTCGAGCAGCCTGTGCCAGCTGTATAGGGAGCTCGGGGTAACGTTGGGTGCTCCTTGTGGCTGGGACACTGAGATTGACCTCATCTGAACGACAGGTCAGGACCCAAGACTGTTCCCATACTTGCATGCTCATGGGGGTGATGAAGAAAACACTTAAGTGCTCTTTATACTGCCCACCTCACCTCCTCCGCTGTGCTGCCTCACTCAAGGGGCTCACTCCTGGCATGTGGCTGGTGGTGCGACCTGAACTCGATACGCCATGCTGAACACTTGAGCGTGCCGGCAGTCTTGATAAACAGCCACCCCGACTGGCCAGACTGTTATCGACCTGTCAGATGGACATGGGTTGTGTCACATTGACCCCTGGCCCAAGGACAGGCTCTGTTTGCAGAGAGACAGGGAGGGAGCATGTGTTTGTATAGTCTGGGTGGTGGTCTGGGATTGAAAGCATGACGTGAATTAAGTGCCAAGCCATTTAGAGGGGAACATAACTACCGTTGACTTCATAGGCTAGGCTTCTGTCACCACCAACATTCACCAGCTTGTCAGAAGCATCTTAAATGTTTCGCCGTAACATCCTGGTTACAAGGAGTAATGTCAGGTGCTCAGTGTGCTGTTTAAAGTTCCTCTGTGTAAATGTTATTGCTAGAGTCTAAACAAAGAACATGTATGGAAGGAACTGCCACCGGGAGCCCTCCGTAATGGGTCCCCAACATGCCCCAGAGAACACAGGGTGGGTCTTGGATTCACTGAGCGTGAGCTATCATGAATTATGTGTGTCTGTGGGAAAACTTCCTGGGTGGTGTGTGTGTGTGTGTGTGTGTGTGTGTGTGTGTGTGTGTGTGAGCGAGCGAGTGAGCGAGAGAGAGAGAGAGAGAAAGACACTCGTGTTTTAGTCTGCTAATTATGTCAAATGATGTCTGCTTTAAAGACAGGTATTAAAAAGGTACAAATCCCCCTCACAGGGATTGAGCTCTGCTGTATACAGTGCAAACATGCGAGCAGATATCCGCTGCCTCCAGCAGGCATATTGACGAGACATTTCACCCTGTAAGGGCATATGGAAGAGGCTGTAAGGGGCTATTTATATAATTAGCAGAGCATCCTTTTTGGAAGAAGCACACGACACGAAGACTACTGTGCGTATCTCTTCAGTCCCACTGTCAAGATAAAGTTTTTTGTGGGGCTTATTTTTAACCCAAACCCTTGCTATCAGAGGAAACTCTGCTAGAGCTAGCTCCTTGTCACAGGCACTCGAGTTCTCAGCTTCCCAGTGTAAACATGTGCAGTCTGACGAGCATGTTATCTGACAGCTCTGTCCTAGCCCATGTCGAAGACTCCCATTCTTACCCCCCCCCCCCCCCCCCCCAGCCCTGCAATCTCATTCAGTGCATGCCAGCCAAACCGGTCCACACAGGCCTATCATTATAGTCCATTCCACCCACAATACATGTTGCATAGTGAAACCATTATTCCTCAGTGTTTAGGTTACGGGAGGGCACGCGTGGTAGAGGGATGGAGTGGCAGCTGTTGGACTAATGTTATTGTAATCTTAGAGGAATGACCCAGTAGGCTGTTTGTACATAGTTCCACATACCTACTTTCTCATCCTCATTGTAGGATCTCACCCATTTTTTGTACTTAAGATGAGTAATCTGTTGCTCTGCGGAAAGTTTCCCCTCTCCTTTCTTGGCATGCAAATCTCTGCTGCATGATTGGTCTAGAGTGTGCTCCCTGAAACATTTTCCATACACACCCCAAAATGTAGGATAAAGAAGCTTAGATGTTTTCTTAGTGTTTTTGTCCCACGGGTTGTACTGTAATTCTGGATAATTACGTCTAATGCTCTTGTGGGTCTGGTGTTGATCTTGTGATTGCAGAGCATGCAGAATGGCCTTGAATCCTGCTGTGTGTTTAACTTCAGGAAATCCATATGCAGTCTCATTGATTTATGAAATTCTTGTGATTTTGTCGACGGGATTGAGTAGAATCAGGAGTGCTGACGAATTACATAACAATTGCCCTTCTGTGTTAAAAGTTAAAACTATCTTGCACCCACCTTGTTTTTTGTTGATATTTTTTCTTCAGTATCATTATATGTCTTTCCTCTGTTATTTTTAAAATAGTTCCACTCAGTTCTAATCTTCAGACTGGACCCCATGAACCTTTAATCACATTGTACCCATGTAACCATGCCGTGACTATAACACAGTGAGGTTGGTGCTCCACTGGTGCTGTACTGGTGTCTCCCATTCCCCTCTGGGCTGGGAGAATTCCTCCCACTAAGCTCATTGAACTGGAAAGGTTTTCTCCTCAGCCCTAATCTCTCTCGTGAGGTGTGTGTGTGTGTGTGTGTGCGTGTGTGTGCGTGTGTGTGCGTGTGTGTGTGTGTGTGTGTTTGTGTCTGTGTGTGTGTCTGTGTGTGTGTGTGTGCGCGCGAGCATGCATGTGTGCGAGTGTGCGTGTTTGTGTGTTCTCTTGCTCTATTTGAACTTGCAAACATGTGATGTTTGATCTCAGCTGGCCTGGTTGAAGATCATTGTGTGGCAAGATTACCAGCATTGTGTTGGCTATGTGTTTGCCTGTATACTGTATGAGTGAGAGAGAGAGAGAAAAGTCAGAAGTCAGATTATCTTGGCTGTACTGCTGCAGTGGGGGGCTTGTATAAATGCTGCATGCCCTTGCTGTGAATGCCAAGTGTCTTTCTCTCTCTCGCTCTGTCCCTGTCTCTCGTGCTCATTCCTCCCCTCTCCTGCTGGTCTCCACTGCTGTACGGCTGCATGAGGGAAGACACGTGGAGAGCGCACCGGGCCTTTCTGTATTTACATTGGTCTCTTCCAGGAAACGTGTGCATACGCGTGAGTGTGAGAGAGAGTGTGTGTGTGTGTGTGCACGAGTATCATTGTGTATGTGAATTTGTCCTTTGATGTGTAGGTGTGTATGTTTTAGAGGTTACATGTATGTGAGTGAGTGTGTGTGTGTGTGTGTGTGTGTGCATGTACTTGTCTGTGCCTGTAATACAACAGCGATTTGGGTGACTCAGCTGATTTGTCTCCAGTTTAAAGCCTCCATCCTGTCCAGCACTGCAGCATAACCCCATATGTCACAGCATTACGGCAGCGCTGCCACCAGAGGAAGCCAGAGCCAAGACCCACTCCTGTCCCGTGGACAAACATGACCCTCATCAGTCTGGCTATAGAGACACTGTCCTGTCCTGTGGACAAACAGGACCCTCATCAGTCTGGCTATAGAGACACTGTCCTGTCCTGTGGACAAACATGACCCTCACCAGTCTGGCTATAGAGACACTGTCCTGTCCTGTCCTGTGGACAAACATGACCCTCGTCAGTCTGGCTATAGAGACACTGTCCTGTCCTGTCCTGTGGACAAACATGACCCTCATCAGTCTGGCTATAGAGACACTGTCCTGTCTGTGGACAAACAGGACCCTCATCAGTCTGCCTATAGAGACACTGTCCTGTCCTGTGGACAAACATGGCCCTCATCAGTCTGGCTATAGAGACACTGTCCTGTCCTGTGGACAAACATGACCCTCGTCAGTCTGGCTATAGAGACACTGTCCTGTCCTGTGGACAAACTTGACCCTCGTCAGTCTGGCTATAGAGACACTGTCCTGTCCTGTGGACAAACATGGCCATCGTCAGTCTGGCTATAGAGACACTGTCCTGTCCGTAGACAAACATGGCTGTCCTGTCTGTGGACAAACATGACCCTCATCAGTCTGGCTATAGAGATGCTGTCAAATGGTGTAAGATTCCAACAAGAAATGGTATGAAATGTTTGTACAAGCAAAGAAGAAGTCCAGCATTCTGATGTTATCATCATAACACTTTGCTGCTGTGGTCTCAGTGAGTCCTTTGAACTTTGAACATTTTATTCATTAGTGTTATGCATCATATAAAAGTGGTGTTAGTAGTTCTTCATGATCTCCCCATTGCTCCACAACTTGTTATTTTACTGCGCTCTGTCTTATGATCAGTTAATGAGTAGTTCCTGTGAATTTCTCATATCTCATGCCCTACCTTTTCAGGATCAACATACTGCAGGTATGAGGTAGGCTCCAGAGGCTTGCAGGACACACTCAACAGCAGTCATGGTGTGCTAATGATTTATCATGTGTACTGCTGCTAGCTAGCGCAGATAGATGTGCTGTGGCAGGATGGTTTGTCTGAGGAGCTGCAGTACAACCAATTATGTCCTGGAATGGGAACAGTGGAATCTCTTCCTGTCAGTGTAAATGTCATTGATGCTCCCATTCGCTCATTGTTGCCCCTCCAATAGCAAACCATACTGGGTGTGTTTGTGTGTGTGTGTGTGTGTGTGTGTGTGTGTGTGTGTGTGTGTGTGTGTGTGTGTGTGTGTGTGTGTGTGTGTGGGAGAGAGAGAGAGAGATAGAGAGATAGATAGAGAGGGGGGTGCAGAATATGTGTGTGTGTGTGTGTGTGTGTGTGAGTGTGGATTCTTCCTCCATATTTCTTTGATGGGATGTTCATCATTCATGATAAGTACACCTACTGCTTAACTTAACATTTTGCTCTTATCAAATAACAACATTACCTTTTAACTAAAATCATTCGTCTTTATCAGTCGCCAGTGGCAAGGGAATAGTGGTTAGAGAGTAGCATGTGCCTGAGTCTTACAGTGATTTCTACCTTGAATTGGACATCATCCATCTGTAGATCATTAGGGAACAGTTATATGGCAGAGGGACTGTGGCGTTTAAGCAATGGACAGCTTTGAATATAGGTTTGAAAGGCTTCCCTTTCTCTCTTTTGTTGGCAGCTCAAGTGCTCCAGTAAGCTGATGTGCCTGGTGAGGGCTCGCTTTAAGCTGCTTGAGTGAAAGCAGAGTCCTATGGCAGCTCTATGTGTGGCATCTGAGAGACACCTGATTAGCTGTAATCACACCGAAGGCTCAGTTTGTTTTCACCTTCACGCCACACCCCCCTGCAGGCAGAGTTTCTCATGTCTGCCCTTTGCCCAAAACGCAGGCTGGCTCATCGCTGCCCGTGCCAAAAATTCATGGGGAGACCTAGCTGCTTAGCAACAGTGAATTCTGGCTTGACTTGATGGACATCGGGGCCCCTCCCTAACAGGGGAGTTCTCTCGCAATCTGCAAGGGGAGATTAACCCTTGCTTTCTAGATACCTTTCCACTGTCTGCCTCTGTGGTCAAAATCCAAGGTGAACTTACTGTACTGCAGTAACCCTGACCACTTCAGACCTTGAACTTGCGCTCCCTCTCTCTCTCTCTCTCTCTATCTCTCTCTCTCTCTCTCTCTCTCTCTCTGTGAATAACTTACCTGGGAGAGGTGGTGCTTTACAGCCGTGTGCTTAGGTGCTTGTGTGTGTGTGTGTGTGTGTGCATGCACGCGGACACTGCAGAGAGAAGAGCTGTTGTCACTGCTGCTGCTGCTGCTGCCGCCGCCGCTGCTCTTGGCACGACAGGCTCCTGGTGAGGGGAAAACACATTGGCTTCATCGGAATGTCTCTCTCTCTCTCTCCCACTCATACAACACACACACACACACACACACACACACACACACACACACACACACACACACACACACACACACGCACACACACACACTCTTGCCGCGCAGCTTTGGTTGCTACCGCCACCGCCACCGCTCCCGCTGCTGCTGTTGCTGTTGCTGTATGGTTTGGCTGCAGCTAAGTCTGGAGGGGAGGGCTAATCTTTAGTGCTGGTCAGTCTGGGATTGCTCTCTCTCTCGTCCAGTGCTGTGTATGGCATTAAAGGGATAACAAGCACCCGATGGACATCTTAACAGGGATGGTTCTTATGTGAGTTGTGTGTGATCTGTGTTTTTACTTCTGGAGGGAGACATGCAACTGTTCACTGGTTAATGTTCTATTCTCTGATTTGAAGGAGCTCTGTTTCAGGTGAGCCAAAGGCAACTCTTTCAGTGTGGCACAACAGTTTGCTTGTTTTCAGCTTGTAACTGGAATGTAAAACGTCCAGATACAACTATGTGCTTAATACATGTCAGAAGAATTATCCTATAGCGTGGTTGATGTATAAATATAATCATATTTTTGTCATTTTTTTGTCTATCGTGATGAAATATGTGGAGGTTGCAATCTTATTTATTTCTCACAACTGTGACGAGTTTATCCAATAGCCTATGGATGGTCTCGCAGTCCTTGCGATTGCGTCGAACATTTCAATTGAAGTTGAAGACTGCGGTTTATAGTCATTGAAGCATTTACACTTGTGTCTTATTTATTACGTAATTTCTGAGTGATTCAGTGCACCTGCGCTGTATTGTTTCTCATGTTATCTGACCGTTTAAGCCCGTTGTGTAGCCTAAGGCTGTTGAAGTAGATTAATATAGCCAATGTTCACCTCAAGTCAATTTACACTAAGTTGCGTAACTTCGGAGCGATCCATGTTAGTTTTACAAATCATGTTGCATGTACTGAGCTTGGCATGGGTCCAAACCCTGACTGACGTGACGGGGAAAGGTATTGATTGGCCCTCTTATTTACGCGCGTCATTGCGACGCAGAGTCTGGTCCGGGCACGGCGTAAAAGAACGATGATTCAATTCTGAAAGCTGGATTCTGAAAATAAGAAACGTTCTCTTTTGTCCTTATACGACCTCATGAAACCAGCCTTTCTGTTGAAAACGAGATCCGTTTTCACATCCGGTTTCCATTGAATCAAATCATTTTCCTCACAAAAATGCACCTTCATTTTTACCTTCATAAGCCAATTTCACAGATACAAGTTATGGATGTAGGACAGTAAATGAACTTTGAATATCTTATCGTGAAGATTCTTGCTGCTGTTGTGGATAGGTCTAGACCTGACAGACTAGCCTACGCATATAAGGGTTTACCTGCCAATTGACCAACTTTTTGGTCTAATTTTCAAATAATTGCAAATAATACTATTTGCAGTTGTTTTGCAGTTACATTATGGAATTCAGTGGACATATGTCATACATTTTTAGAACGAATCTTTTGCGTGGCCCTCGGGAGTAGGCCAGGCTGTTCAACATTTTATGAGCTGTTGAGTAATACAAGCTGAACAGTTTATCAGAACACAGATCTGATAAGAGCTTGGTGAACAGCTGTTGCCATGTATGGCACAAGGCTACAACATGTTTATAAAAATGGACATTTCATTTACAGTCCACATTTTATAAACACTCAGTCATAAGGTACTTTGCTGTTAAAAGAACAGTTAGTCAAAAAGGAATGTAAGGACTTCATTTTTAGAATACCTGACCGTTGCTGTTATGAATCCATTGAAAGTATCCACCTGTGTTTCAAATTCCATATTTTAGGCTGAGTTGTGGTTGGGATGGAATGAACTGAATGTTTTGAGAACTGTGTTGAGCATTTTCCATGCAAATGCAGTGTGTGTGTGTGTGTGTGTGTGTGTGTGTGTGTGTGTGTGTGTGTGTTAGAGAGAGAGAGAAAATCTCTTGTCTTGGAGCTTTAACAATATATTTAATTAAAGCAGGATTAGTTCCAGGAAATAACCAGTCATTAATGAGATTTATGACCCTTTGATGAGATTATCACTATTCATCCATTTTTCCAATAATGCTTATATCACAGTGGTGTATTAGAGAGTCGGTTGAAGTCTTTTCGTCTAAATGCTAAATGCTGAGTCTGGCTGTCCATTGATAAAACATGTGGAACTGCTCTTTTTCACAGTTGTTTATGTCTGATATCAGAAGGGAAAATCGCAATGTAGCCTATAGTTTCCTGTATGAGACTGTCTGATATCAGAGGGGAAAGTTGGAATGTAGCCTATAGTTTCCTGTATGTAGAGTATATCTGATGTCAGAAGGGAAAGTCGCAATGTAGCCTATAGTTTCCTGTATGTAGACTATATCTGATATCAGAAGGGAAAGTCAGGATGTAGCCTATAGTTTCCTGTATGTAGAGTATATCTGATGTCAGAAGGGAAAGTCGCAATGTAGCCTATAGTTTCCTGTATGTAGACTATATCTGATATCAGAAGGGAAAGTCAGGATGTAGCCTATAGTTTCCTGTATGTAGACTATATCTGATATCAGAAGGGAAAGTCAGGATGTAGCCTATAGTTTCCTGTATGTAGAGTATATCTGATGTCAGAAGGGAAAGTCGCAATGTAGCCTATAGTTTCCTGTATGTAGACTGTGGTTGCTGACCTCTCTGTGGAGAGGGAGATGACCTCCAGAGGAAGGTGGCCAGCTTTCCTTGATAACCCTGTAAGACGCTAAAGCACATAAGCTGGAGGCATTGGCAGTAGCAGGGGTCCCCTCCAGGCCTGTATGGCCACTGGGAGGGAAACGCTGTAGAGCTGTGTGTGTGTGTGTGTGTGTGTGTGTGTGTGTGTGTGTGTGTGTGTGTGTGTGTGTGTGTGTGTGTGTGTGATGTGGTCTGTGTGTTTATCTGCCAATTGACACATTTCTGCTGTCAAGAATGCCTTTAGAATGGATGGATGATGATGGAATCTTTACCAAAGATGTTCTATTGAGGAGGCACAGTGCTCAGAGAGTCCTCCATGCAAATGTATGGGGTCATTTTACAATGCCAATATGGCTGCAGTCTACACATATCTTGCTCCTTTCTGTATGCCTCCCCATTCACTTGAATAGGAAAATAGCTGCATGATAGCAGAGACACTTATATATGAGGAGACAATGCACTGGAAAAATCGCCCATTGAAATGCATGGGGTAACTTCATAACGCAAAGATGGCGGGTGTTTACGCCGGTTTGCACATGTCCCGCCTCTTCCAGTGCCGTTGCTCCAATCATTTTGCCGATCCTTGGCGGTCACGCATGCGCAGTCCAAGATTACCAGTAAGAAAAAGGCTTTTTAATCGTTAATTTGATACAAAACTACCCAACCTTTTCAGCGATTATAGTCTAATTTTCATCGTGATTTCAAACATGTGATTTTTATGTCCATTACACCTCTGAACATGGACATCCAGCTCTCTCCCCATTCATTTAGATAGGGCCTGGTCTTGTTACCATAGACCTACGTTCAAACTGGCTGCCCGACCCCATGGCCAATATGGCTGCCGAGTGACGTGACTTGCTTTAAAAAGACTTTGATGATAGCTGCCCAAAGTGCGTTACCAAGATGGCCCCCAAGTGGAGGGACTTCCCTATAAGGACTTTGTCTTTTCGAATTCTAGTGAATTCTCAGCTTACTGATTTCCTGGTTCAAGTCATTTTGTTACATTTGTTTGTATTTCCTCGTGATCTCTGAAAACATTAGGAACTGCAGAAAAAAATACATAATAATATCTTCCAGATGGTTATATCATGTTCCGACAGCCTTATATTGTAATGGAATGTCCAGAAACATTTGTATATTAATTTTGATAATTGTAAGCTACTATTCTTGCAACAAGATGTACAACTATTTCTTCTTGTTATACCGCCAGTTTACCTAAAAGAGTAGGGAAACGAGAGAGGTTTTTTTTAACCACATCCAAACTGAGCTGTTCATCCGTTGTGAGAGCCTAGAGCCTATCCCAAATAGTTGACTCCCAGTCTGTTCCCCATTCATCTTTTTATCTTCTAATGGCTCAGTCCCAAAACACAGAAGTTTGCATCTCTCTGTCCCTCTGTTTGGTGCCCCCATTTCCTGCTCTGAAACTGGGCTTTGCTTTCTGTGTGTTGCCTCTGGCTCAGTTCTGATTTCCTCCCCTGACCCTTCTCCAGTCTCGCTGGTGCCCTAGTCTCAATCCCTAAATTCTGGCAAGACCAGACTGCTAATCCCAAGCAGTGTACCATCCCTGCAGCTCTGTCCTGCCTGGCCGCGGTCCAGCAGAGAGAGGGGCGGTGATGGAGAGAGTGCACATGACCAAGGGCCGGGAGAGAGACACCATGCCTTAATGACTTGAAGATGGAGACATGTATGGCCAGAGCAATGACTGAGCCTCGACACAAGCACTGCGTTAGAGTCGACTCTCTCCTTTTGTCATGAGAGTGATGTGAGGACAGGAGAAATGCACTGTTTGTCCCGCAGGAGAAAAAGCAAATCGCATTTATTTACTGTTTGCTGTTATGGTGAGCTGGAGCAAATGGAGAGAGGGAGAGGGGCCTTGAGCTGGAATTTTACTCAAAAAAACATTATTAATAAAAAGCAAGCTGCCCTATATGGCCCACCCTGTGCTCATGTAGAATTTGCCTTCGGAGACATTTGACAGGGGAGCTGTCTTTGTAAAGAATTTTCACTTTTTGTCATTCCGTATTTGCCTCAGTTAGCAGCACGATGTTGAAAGTATGCCTTAAAGCCTTACATGAGTAATCAAACTGTGATAGCTACCATTTCATAATGTGTACGAACAGTTATTGTAGGGCTATGGGTATGCTACACTTACACTTAAAGCTAGTGCTAAATGACTTGTTGGTTTGTGGTAGATTTGAGCATGGAGCCTGGCCTGCACTCATTGACCAGTTCTTGTTTGGGCAGATGACCTTTCCTTTAAATTTCTCATTTTGCTTTCTCAAGTTCTTGTAGTCATGGTATCCAGCAGCAAACAACATCGCTGAGTAGTCTCTCAAAGAATGAGATATGACCGAATGAGAGATCTCTACTTATTTACCAATTTCATTTATGAAATTAACTCAGTCAGTGGTTCAGCAAAGTCTACCTATGATACATTTTTTGTCCCAGATGGATGTATAGGGATGTAGGGTCTTCCTTGTATGATTGATGTAGCTTTTGTCAGCATTTCTCCCAAAATAATTGAAAGGCAGAGGTTTGGTCCACAAACACAGCCTTGACTAAAGTCTTTTTGATGCAAACACTGGCCTCTCCCCACATGAGAACCTAGTGCACAGACCTTCACACGACAGCTCTGTCTGACAGCAGTGGCACCCCTGCGCCTTTCCAGATGAATGCTCCCTGCAGGCCCTGGGGGCGAGAGGCTTGTCACAGAACAACACACTACACACTACACACACACACACACACACACACACACACACACCCCTCTGCCCCCTGCAGCCCCCCCCCCATATAGAGTGACATTATCTAACCCTTTGACAACTTTATGTAATGGTCAGTCAAGGAGAAGACCTCTGTGAGCTAAAGCATTGTATGGATCTGACTGAATAGCATTTTTTGGAGGGAAGTACAAGCAGAAATGGCTTTGGTGATTTGATTTCTTGTACTTGGCTGCCAGGCTGCGCTGTAATTGTTCAGCCACACTAGTCATGGCTCCTTCCCCAATCTGTGTGAGGAGAGCCATGAGCCCTCATCCTTTCTGACAAGCGTGCGGTAAAAGCAAGGAAAAGCCTCTCTCTCTCTCTCTCTCTCTCTCTCTCTCTCTCTCTCTCTCTCTCTCTCTCTCTCTCTCTCTCTCTCTCTCTCTCTCTCTCTCTCTCTCTCTCTCCCTGTCTCTGCAGAAGACAATCATTTTCTCCCTCCTCTGAGTTGCAAACTGCCAATCTGGTCTTCCTTGTAATTCTGTCTTTGGTTTTTCTGTCTAATTATTATTGTACAATCTATAAATCTCTCATTCTTTGTCAGGGTAGCCCCCTCAGTGAGATAATCCCGACTCGGCATGCGAAGACGTCAGTGCCGGAGTCATTATCGGTGTTACCGGATTAGAGGCGACCCCCGGCCCATGCCGGCGGATGTGGTGCTGGGCAGTGGGCATCTCACGTGCTGATGAGGGCTGCAGGGCTGGAACAACGTGTCCCTCCCCTCGGACTTTCCACTTGATTTTGTGTCTCCGTGAGCATCAGTCAAATGAGTGTTACATCTCTGGAGTGAGGGTCAGGGGTGGACAGCTTAAGGAGGCCACGCCACAAGGGTTGCATGCAGTAGAACACTGCAGTGCACACTGACTATACTGTAGTATGATTTACTTTTACCAATATGTGGATGGCATTCTATAGGCAATTCATATGCCTCGACATCCATCCAGAACAATCATTGATTTTTCATTAGTGCTTAACACCGCGTCCAGCGTACCTGTCTGTCTCGCCATGCCCTTTACATTGAAGTTGTATGTCTTACAAATGACAGCTGTGACCTGTGATGTCATCCTAATCCAATATAATATTGTTTCGTGAGCTGTAAGCAATGCTAGTATCAAAGATCTGAGTGACATGGCACAGGTTTGGCCTGAGGCCTGATTAACCTTATGGCGATGCTAGTCTAGCTCCTTTTCAACCCCCCCCCTCTCTCTCCCACTTTTTTCTTTTTTAGTGATTCTCTCTCTCTCTGCATTCCTCCTTTTCCCCCTCACCCCTCTCCGGCCCCATCTCTCACTCTTCACTCGCTCCATCTCACCCTATCACTTCTCCCTCCTCTCTCTCTCCTCTCTCTCGCTCCTCTCTCCATCCTCCTTCCCCCTCTCTATCTCCCCCCCACCTCCTGTCTCTCCTCCTCCATCTCCTCAGCATGTTTAATAGATTTGTTGTTATTCTGCCTTTGTGGCTCGGTCTCCACAGCCCAGTGAGTCTGATAAGCCTTGCAGTGGGACACTGAGCCGGAGCACTAAGGTCTGGTGTAGTGTTACAGCATAAGCTATAACACCGGACCCGCCGCTGGCCTTAGCCAGGCGCTCATATAACACCACTCGGCCCCCACGTCCCTGGTGTCACGCCATTGAGCTTGTGTGAAGGTTAGCTGGCCCACGCTACCGAATAAAAGGTTGTTTGGTCAGAGGGCATTCAGATGCCACTGCACCCACACTGAAGCCTGGGCATTGTTGCCAAAGGCTGCCGTTGGAGGAAGTTGGTGTGATATGAGGGAGGCGCTTTCTTGCTCCACTCGCCCCTAAAGGAAAAGAAAACAATCGTCCCGTTGGGCCTGTGCTGGTTGCCTGTCAGTGGGCCTGTGTGTGGGAACACAGGAGTCCTTTGTGATGGGTGGTGGTGGTGGTGAGGGATTGTAATGACAGTGGCTGCCCTGGATCCAGCGAAAATAAGAAAGCTCTGTTCCTTATTTTAGCTTCTGTCGCTGACCCAAATTAGCGGTTCTGAGTGACAAGCTAAATCACCACCTTTCTGTGTGGCTGCCAGAGAGCATTATCTAACATTATACCATTATCTGCCAAAGAAACACCTTAGGAAAACAAGTCACCATAGAGAGCTGTTGGTGCCTGATATGTTTTGGTCCAGGTTCAAGCTATCGCCTGCAAGCCAGACCCCTGTAACTAGCGCTGGAACATTATATCATGGAAACTCCAGCAGGACTTCACCTCATTAGCTGAAACCAGTTGCTGCCACCACATCAAAAGCCCTATTAATTACTAAGTGGAAGAAGTGACTCCTCTCTCATTCAAATGATATCTTCCAGAAATAATGACACAGGCCGCTCTGTCATTAAGACACAGAGGATCGGTGTGAACAGTGTCGTATTTTCATAGTCTCATCTCCTCTAGATAAAACCACCCATCCCCAGCTTGCGGCACCATTTCAGGATGTGTGGCTGAACCGAATTAGCTACACTTTGTTATTGTGGCCAATAGAGGGCAGCAGTGGTCTCTCTAAAGTGAGCACCACAGTCCAGGCAGTCGTATTGTATAACCTGCCATCTGTGTGAATCAATGCAGATCCCTACCGTACTCAATTGAGGCCAGTCCACTCGTGGGAGGGGTGCTGTGCAGAACACTGCGTACGTTTCGGCGCCTACAGATGAGGAGGGAGAAGGGGGAGAAAGCATGGTCGCTTATTTTACCCACTTCAACTTTTCCGCTCTTCTTTTGCAGAGACTTTCCTGTCGAGGACCACCGCGAACGATGAGCTCCGCTGTCCCGTGTGAGCGAGGGGACCGCTGCCACTGCCACCTTTGCTCCCGGCCCGAGTGAACTTCTCAAGAGGGGTCACGACCTTTGACCTTTGAGCCTTCACCCCACCCCTTTGCGGGACCTGCGCAGCCCAGGAGAGGCTAATGGCCAGCGTGGTGGTTTGACCCTGCTGTGTGTGAATCTGCGGGAGGTTTGAGCCCAGTGTGATCTGCAGACATGAGTGCGGTGCAGCCCGTAGAGAGAAGCTCGTCCGAGGGCCTGAGGGGCCACTCAGAGGGCACCCAGCGTGACCTGACTCTCACCTTCCGGGACGGGGACCAGAACGGGAACGCCTTTGCAGACTCTTCCTCCTCTTCGTCCTCCTCTTCCTCCCCGTCGAGCCGGGGTGAGTCGTCCCCGGAGTCCGTGCGCAGCTCCTGCAGCCTGAGCAGCGGGCGCTCCAGCAGCCCCCTGGACGTGGACATGCAGGAATGCCCACAGAAGCTCCTCACGGGCACCACGGGCATCAACGGCACCAGCGGCACCAACGGCCACGTTGAGAGCACCAGCTGCCATATCGAGGGCACCAAAGAGACGTCAGTGTTGGCGCCGGACAGTATGCTGCAGCAGCCACCGCAGCATGACTGCTCCGAGTCCAACGACAACTCCGTCTCTGTCTACCTGGATGCCCGTGAGAATGACGACGACACCACCTGGAACAACAATGAGAATCTCGCGCTGGTGTTCATTCAAGACGACACCAGCGGCGACCGCGGCGATATCCACGGAGATCACTATGGGAACCTGAATGGCAGTAGGAGACGGTACTCGGAGGATTCTCCAGCTCCTCTGTGCTCCTCAGAGAATGATGACATTGATGATGATGATGATGATGATGATAACGATCAGGAGGATTCGTTCTTGTCGATGAGCTCAGGAGACATGGTCATGAGGAGCAACAGCATCAGCTTGGATGGCTCAGAACGAGCCCTCAGCAGCATCTCCGTCCTGGCCGACTCGTCCACCTCCTCCTCCTCCTCTGACCAGGAGCCCCTGCCCTTGAACTCTCCCCTGCCCGGAAAGGAGGCCCAGGACCAGGGATCACCTAGCCTCGTTGCCCCTGGTGGTCCTGAAGATCCAGAGGTTGCAGAGGTTGCAGATCAAGCCCTGGCAGAGGAAGTAGGTCCAGCATTTGCAGTGGATGAAGGTGTAGCCCTGGCAGAGGATGTAGGTCTAGCATTTGCAGTGGATGAAGGTGTAGCCGTGGCAGAGGATGTAGATCCAGCAGAGGTTGCAGCCCTGGCAGAAGATGTAGGTCCAGCATTTGCAGTGGGCGAAGGTTTAACCCTGACAGAGGTTGTAGGTCCAGTGGATGAAGGTGTAGCCCTGGCAGAGGATGTAGGTCCAGTGGATGAAGGTGTAGCCCTGGCAGAGGATGTAGGTGCAGTGGATGAAGGTGTAGCCCTGGCAGAGGATGTAGGTGCAGTGGATGAAGGTGTAGCCCTGGCAGAGGAACCACAGCAGGAGGAGGAGCCAGTGGATGTTGCTGCTGAGATCATCACAGTGGGTGTTCTGCTAAAGCAGCAGCAGGAAGAAGGGGAGGTCCAGGAAGGGACAGCCAAACTCACCGCTGCTTCTGTGACGGATGATGTGAAGGTGGAGGCCCCCACTTTGCAGGAGAAAGACCCCCTGAGGGTCCGCACCTCCGCCCCAGTTGGTGGTGTAGCTTCCGCTGCTGCTGTCCGTAAGGCCAAGGAGCCACCCGCAGCTGCAAACAGGGGCAACCACGCCACCAGTGCCACCAGGCCACTGAGACCAGCTAAACCCGGTAAGAACGACGTCAAGACGTTCCCCATGCCAGACTTAAAGAACGTGAAGTCCAAGATCATGTCCCGACCTCCGTCGGCGGTGACGAGGGTGGCCAGAGGTGACCTGTCGGCTCAAGGGAGGAACACCGGCCCGTCTCCCACGGGCGGCGAGAAGAGGACTGCGGCCGCCTCGCCCAGACCTGTCCAGGGCAGACAGGACGGGCAAGGCCGCGCTGACGCAAGGCGGAGGTCCTCCTCCTGCCAGTCTAGAGTGTCTGCGCCCAAACCAGCTGTGCCACATGTGCCTCGAATGGCGCCACCGTCTCGGCCTCGGAGGAAGGCCTTGCTGCTGAACAGCGCCCCGCGCAGCTCAGTGGGCATCTTTTGTGGCGGCCCCGAGGAAGCGGGCCGGGTGGAGGAGTCCGTGCCTGATGAGGAGGAGCGGGTGGAGAAGAGGGCAGGGGGAGATGGAGAGGCGGCTAGTCCAGATATCACCGACGGCCCTGAGACCGCGGCAGATCCAGCGGTGAAGGAGCAGTCAGCTGAACCGCCGGAGGATGGAGATCAGGTGAGGGCTCTGAACACCTTACACATCCTGTTTGTTTGTGTGCAATTCAGGTTAGTCTCGAAAAGCACCTGCTGAATGCATAGCTAGAACAGGTTTGGGTGACTTGGCTATGAAAAGCTGGTAATAGTTGACTTGAGCATATTATACGTCTACAATATTTTTTTTAATTATTTGATTTGATTTACAAACCAGCCTTAATGTAGCTGTAAATTGTATTTTGATGAAAGTTCATTATAACTCTGGAAACGTATCTCTATTGTATCGTATGTATCTGTAATATATTTCTATAATCAGAATTGATGTGATGAGGCATTTATGTGTAGGTCAGCCTTCCTGTGTGAGTGTGGATTGAATGGATTACTAATGGCCTGGTAGCCTAGCCTAGCCTAGCCTTAAGCTGATATGACCGCCTTTAAGGGCATTATATCTTTTATTTTTCTTGTTGAATTCTTACGGCTTCTAAGAGAATTATAAATCTCAAAGTGTCAAAAGACATGTTTGGATCACCATGTTCTTAAAGCTATTCTGTCCCCCTGGAAACACACCGGAGGAGCAGTCTCTGATGGGCTTGACTGACCTGATTGCATCCTGAACGTTGCTTCCTCTCCCCCTGTTCAATTATCTAGTGCCATTTTCTCATCACTGCAGATGCCTGAGGTGTCAGCAGCGACTGTTTTTTTTCTCCGTCGTAAGCTGTCAAGACCTGTTCTTGCAGGTGTGTACTTATAGTCATGACTGCTTGACGTTGGTTGAGGGGAGTTGCCATCACAAAAGGGCTTGAGTCAGTCAAGCACATTTGGCTTATTTATTTTTTGTCAGAGTCTGGCATGTGGGTGGTTGCCTCAGATTAAAGGTCAGGAACGATTTACTCAAATAGTTCAGTGTTTAGGCCTGAGCAGCAATCAATTTTTTTTGTTGACAGCAGAAATGCCTCCTCTGGGTTGTTTTGGTTGTTTCGCTAACTGCTCAGGCACGTCGCCTCGACCCTATCAGCCCCATACATGTGATCACATGACTCGGCTATGTCGCAATTCAGGCTGAAAGGAGGCATTAAGGCAGGGCTTAGTGAAATGTCAAAAAGTGACTCTCACACACACCGCAGGAACTTGATGGCGCGAGTAATTGCCGTGCAGCAAGTCCAGGGCTGTCTTGTCTAACTGTGGAGCACTGCGTTTGGAATTTCAGAATAGTTATTTCATTGGCTGTTGGACACTTGTGGTATGGCTGGCTTTTTTTTTCTTAGTCACATGTAGTTATAATGGTTTGCAGCAACAACTGTTTTTGGACAAGAAACTGTGTTGTGGAAGTCTGCTGCAGGCTGAGTTGTGAAATCTGCTCTGCCAACACACGTAGGAGAGAGCAGAGACATTTTGAGAGGGCTTAAAAAGACGGTGAGATCTCTCCCTCTCCCTCTCTCTGCTGCTTTTTCCTCTCTCTCTCTCTTTTCTCCCCGTGCCTTTCGCTCCACAAACTGGCTCCATGTGTGCGGAGTGTTTATAGAGCAGGGGGAGAGGATGGGAGGAGGGAGGGGAGGGCAGGAAAGAGGGAAGAGAAGCAGGGCTGGTCCGGGCACTGAAGCCTGGAGGGAGTAGAGCACAACAGAGGAACTTTTTGCTTTTTCAGTACAAGTCAGCGTGTCTTATTTCCCTCAGATCCCTCCCTCGTGCGCTCACTCTTCTCCCCGCTCGCTCTCTCCTCCCCTCGCACGCCTCCTCCTCCGCCTCCTCCTCCAAACTTGCGTCTGTCGGTTTGCGTGTGTGTGAGTGTGTGTGTGTGTGTGTGTATGTGTGACGCGCTCCGCTCCGCTCCACTCCACTCCGTGTCCATTCCAGTCGTGCTGGAGCTGTGGAATGGCCAACACCATGGTCACGCTGCGCAGCCCCGAGCTGGGCTCCCTGGGCTGGAAAGCCGTCACTAAACGCCAGCTCTTCCTGCAGACCGTCTCCTCCAAGCTGGGACCCAAGACCGGACTACCCACCGCCGTTGCCTCAGTCACCACCGCCGCCGCTGCCGCTGCCACCGCCAGGGCGGGTGCCTCCGCTGCCACCTCTGCCTCTGGGACGGTGCCAGCGCCAACCTCCCTGGCAGTGGGCGCCGCTCCGGGGACCTCGGCCGCCTCCCGGGCCAAAGCCGGAGCTGGACCGTCGGCCACCTCTGGCCGGGACGCCCGCGCTGGAGTAGGGAACGGGTCCCCGCCGAGGGGCCGGCAAATCCAGCCAGCGGGTGAGTCACAAACACACACACACACACACACTCTCTCTCTTTCTCTCTCTCTCTCTCTCTCTCTCTCTCTCTCTCTTTCACACACACACACACACACACAGATGTAGTGCAGGCATATGTGTGAGCAGATGTTGTAAACACAGGCCTCGAGGTGTTTTGAGTCGCATAGAGACTCTCTCTGTGTCAGGCTGCCTGCTATGGAGAGCGCCGAGTGTAGCCTGTGAGTTAAGAGCTCTCCTCGTGCCCAAGTCCTGCGGTTTTGTTTGTAGTGCTGACTTGGTTCCTCAATCTGTGTGGGTGAGTGTGTGTTGGAGGGAAAGCGAGGCATCGAGAAACGGTTTCAGGCTAGAAACGCTCACGTACACGCTGGAACACCAGTGCAGGCAGGCTAATGGCTGCAAAGCAGAAAGTTAAATGCCTTCACATACCTCCACCTAACACACACACACACACACACACACATACATACAGCTTCTAACTGAGCTGTTCTGCCAGCTAGGGGGCTGCTGATTGACTTACCATATAGGCTGCCCTCCATATAGCCATGTGTAAATCTATGCGGTGTGTGTGTTTTTAGAGGGAGACGGGGAAGGGGAAGCAGCTGGTGTTGAGAGAGCAGTACAGACCTTGTTGTTGAACAGGAGCTTTAACTCCGTCTAGTCACTGCAGTGTTATGTAAGACAGCCTTTGCGCTCGCCTGCACACACACACACACACACACACACACTCTCTCTCTCTCTCTACTTTTCCTCCTTGCCTTTCCTTGTCACGGTGTGTTATTTAAGCTGCATGGCTGAGATTTTTTCGAGGCGTTTTGAAACACTACACTCCGACTCTACACTGCGCTGGGCTCTACTGTACCCTTCTGGTCTCTGGACTTTGCCGATCCATCTCGGAGTGCAGCACCCACGTTTCCACAGAGGAAACGGCAGAGAGCATGGGCAGCACTTTTTCTCTCTTTTCTTTCTCTCTCTGCCTCTTTTTTTCCTCTTTTATTTCATTCTTTCCTCTGCCCTTTGCCTGGGGGTATGTTTCCACCCAAGTATTTGTTCCCCGCACAAAAGGCTCACTTGTGTCAGGAAATGGAGATCTGTGTGTGTGTGTTAGTGTGTGTGTGTGTGTGTGTGTGTGTGTCTGACTGTCCCCTGTCTGGTACTCATGCTGTGTAACCTATCCCCTTACCAACCATCACATTTCCTCCTGGTGTGTTTCGGTGTCGTAGAGGAACTTATTTTAGACCGTTTCACTATATGCAATAGTGTGTTTATGTGTCTCTTTATGTGTCTGTCTGTGTGTCGGTCCACATGTTTTGTAACTCTTAACTAATCTAATATGGAGGGAGAGAGGGTAACTCCAGTTCACAATATTTAATAATGAGCATGTGTGTTTTTTGTTTGACAACTGTGTGTGTCTCTGTGGTTTCTCTGTCTCTGTGTTTGGTGAACTACACAGCAGTTCTTCTCTAATTTGACTTTGTGTGTATGTGTGTGTGTGAGTGTGTGTGTGTGTCTGTTTTAATGCACAGCTGCTGGGGGTTTGCGTGAGGAAACCTACAATTGAATCAACTGAAAAGGGCAAATTCCTCTTGGACAATTGTCAGATTGTTTCTTCCCTCCACTCAGATCTATATCCACAGTTAAATTTTTGGAGTGATTCACTCTTAGAGAAAGTTTCTGAATGTCTTAGTTTAAACGGTCTGTCTTTGGGATCAAAAGGTTACTTTGTAGAGGATGTTAGTTTGATAAAGTGAATTGTTTACTTAAGATTTGCTTAACATCCTACAACTCACAGTTAGATAAGTGAGCAGCAAGCAATTGTTTTAGCTTTTCCTTCTTAATTACATTTTCCCGTTTTGAAATGATTTTTTTTTAGACCATGGTGAAGGGTTAATCATTGTAGAAGTGCTCAGGATAAAAGACTGCAGCATTCTTAAGCTTTTTTGGGCACAAAAAGGGTTTATCAGGAATGTACTGTTCCCGCAATGCCTCAATGTAACAGTAGAGGGAGCATGTCCAAAAGTCACCCACAGTTCTGCCTCTCCATCAGGATTGTGTGCACCTCAAATCTCAGGCTTACCATGGAGACGACACAGATAAGAATATGACGGAAAATGTTCTCACACACACACACACACACACACACACACACACACACACACACACACATTCAACCATATAGGCTACTGTATATCTTGGGTGCCAAGAGGAAAAGTGAGTCAGTGGAGATCTAGGGAGTGTATCCATTGTGGCGGGAAGTGTGTGTTGGAAAGGAAATAAGATGGATGAGAGAGCGGAAGCTGTCCAGTGTTCCCACAGCAGAGCCCCAACACTCTGAGCTCAGCTGCACCTGAGTCAACCACAGCAGGCCTCTGTAGCAGAGATAGAGTGGGGTCTCATGGGAACTGTAGTTTTCTGGATAAACACATGACTCCATCTATTTGGCGCAGTAAGGCTGTGCCCTCCACGTGGCAGTGGTAGCGAGGGAAAGGAGCTGACGTATAGCATGTTGGTGGGATGGCCTGGCAGCCGCAGGGTCATTAATGTGCAGTATGGAGAAAGTGCTGAATGAGCGTGGAGCAGGACCTGCACTGCCCGGCCCGCGCCCCTGCACAACCTGGGCAGGCGCAGGGTGGTGGGTGGACTGGGCAGGGTGCCAGCTTTCTCTCACTCTCTCTCTCTCTGTCTCTTTCTTTCTCTCTTTCACTCTTTCTTTTTTTCCATCTCTCTCTTTCCTTCTCTTTCTCTCTGTCCCTCTCTCTCTCTCTCTCTCTCTCTCTCTCTCTC
Organism: Sardina pilchardus; assembly: GCF_963854185.1. Classification (NCBI taxonomy): domain Eukaryota; kingdom Metazoa; phylum Chordata; class Actinopteri; order Clupeiformes; family Clupeidae; genus Sardina; species Sardina pilchardus. The sequence goes on along the minus strand of NC_084995.1, from coordinate 24,480,210 downwards.
TCTCTCTCTCTCTCCTGAAACCCCAGGATGTTAATGTGTGAACATTGTGAACGATGGCCCTGTCACAAAGCGTCATCCAGCCATCCCTCCTCACACTATCTGCATGTCTTGCCATCTTGCTACCCATTTCCTGTGTCTTGATCTTCCTCTTTTTTCAAAAGTGCTCCTCGCTCCATTATTCTGTCACCACTGTTGGGTTGAGTTGTGTTGAGTTGGGTTGGGTTGAGTCTCTCTCCTCTCCTTACTTACTCTATCCCTCTCTCTCTCCTCTCCTTACTTACTCGATCCCTCTCTCTCTCCTCTCCTTATTTACTCTATCCCTCTCTCTCTGCTGGATTTGCTCCTTCAAACTCAATCATCCTCTTTGTCTCCGTTGCAAGCGGTTTCACTAGCCTCCTCTCTTTTTCTTCCTCTTTTCTTTCTCTTCCTCTTCTCTTTCTTTATCTCTACTGTATCTTTGCCCTCCTCCACCCTATTCTTTTTCTCTTTCTCTCCCTCTCTCTGTCTCTCTCTCCCTCTGACTGTGTGAGGGTTATCCTGGGTTCCTGTCTGACTCGACTTCATCTTCTTTTTCTGATGACTGTAGACATCCATCACTGTGTATTTGTGTGTGTGTGTGTGTGTGAGCGTGCATCCTCTAGACCTTGGAGAAAAAAGGGCTACTCTCCTCAGCACTAGCTCTTACTCTCAATAGAACAGTTGGAATTGCCTTCTCACATAGTTAGCAAACAGCAGTTAACCGCACTGTGTGTCGTGCTGTAATGCACACACTTGACTTGGTTGTTATAATGACTGTATATATGGCAGAGCAGCATGTGTTTAAAGTCAATTGTTCTAAAGTATTTCCCTACGTAGAGTGTGTGACACGTAGTACAGTCTCCGCTAAATGTCTATCCAGTGCAGTGCCTCTGTGCTGTTTGCCTGAGATTGTGCCTGTGTTAATTGTGATAAGTGATTTGGTGGCTTTGGTGTTGCAGGCATTCCAAAGATGCGGTTACCCGAGCGGAGCCTCGCCGCCGCGCAGGCCGCCCCTCCTGCTGCCTCAAAGGCTTCCCAGAATGCCCCTGGTGCCGGAAGCACCCGCCTCCCCAGCTCCTCCAAGCTGCCCGTCAAGGGCCTGTCCACCAGCCTCAGCTCCTCGTCGCTAGGGAGCGCCGCCAGCGAGAACTACCCCACCACCACAGCAAGAGGTGAGGGAAGTGTGTGTGTGTGTGTGTGTGTGTGTGTGTGTGTATATGAAGATATGAATCAGGTTTGATATATTTTCTTTAACATCGTTGAGCAACCTTTAAGCTTGGTGAGTCATGTTAGCTTGACAAACACATACACACACACACACACACACACACACACACTGTTCTTTCCAACTGTGTGGTTCTGTGATTCCTGGTTCCTTCTTCCAGCCGGCTCCCTCAGAATGGACGCCTCTTCTAATTAAACCCATTCCTCCCCTTGACTGAATGATGATATCCTGACCAAATCTTCCCATCATCCCCTTCTCTCCCTCCCTCCCTTCCCCTCCTCTTCCCCCAACCCCCCCCCCCCCCCCAACCCCCCCCACACACACACACCCCAACCCACACCCCAACCCACACCCCACACCCCTGTCTCCAGTCTCCGTCCCGCCTGTTCTTGCTTTGCATTAGTCACCCCTTCACTATTGCCTGTTGGAATGTTGGATGAATCCCTCCCCTGCCCCACATGGTGTTCCGGCAACTTCTCTGTAGTTCGGAGGTCACATCTGGATTGGTTTATATGCGTCTGCTCCCTTGACCCACATGTGCATGCCGGAGAGAGGGCTTTAATCCACGGGATTACATGTAGAACCTTCTGCAGTCTCTTCCTCGCTGTGCTCAGATCAGTCTTCATTATGTACTACTCATGTAGTCCACAGCCAAAATGATTAACTGCCAGACAGAAAAGTAAGAAGTCCATTTCAGAGGGTGTATTCTTAAAATAATTCCAGAAATGTTGCAAAATTCTGAAACATGTTTTAAGAAGAGAATAGAATAGTTGATGTGTGTTTTTACGCAGTGTCAAGCCATCGCTGTCTCTCCCCTGTCTGTTTGTGACCCTGATAAAGGTGGTCCTGGAGTGCTGGTTTGATTGACGGGTGGTGTTGATCAGGCGCTGCTGAGGAGGATTGAGCCGTGTCCAGGGATGCAGTAGCTCGCTCCTCTATTTGGGCCGCACTTATTTACGGCTGCAGCTGCTTGGCTCTCCTCAGCTGGCTCAAGACAGTGGCCGCTGAAGGTTTTGGCCCACAACTAGCCGATAGATCAGCGTCCTGTCAGCTCCCTGCAGCCGCGCCACCATTTGATGGGCCTCCGTGTTAGGACAGCACTCACGGCTGTCTGCTGCTCTCAACAGATGTATCTTTCCAACAACAAGCCAAAGGCACTTTAGGTGTTTTTGTTTGTTTGCCGTTTTCTTTCACTTGGTTGTGTTTTTTTAATATAAATATATCCAGTAGACTTGAGGGTTTGACGTCTGTGGCTGCTGGTTGTGGACAGAGGAGCCTCATGATGACCAAGATGTGAATGACCCCTTCAAGTCAGAGCTGAGCTCAATGACCAGCGTTGTTGGCTACTGTAGAGTACAGTACTTACAGAGGGAGAGAGAGGGGAGAGTGAGGGAATCGGACATCATTATGTATAAAGAGATAGATATGGACAAACCCACAGACAGATTTAAGAGGAAGAAGCACTGGACTTACTTACTTACTTACTTTATTGATCCCCAACGGGAAATTCAAGATGTGTATATATATAGATTATGTATATAAAGACATAGATATGGACAAACCTACCGATGGATCTAAGAGGAAGAAGCACTGGACCCCTCTCTAACACACACACACACACACACACACACACACACACACACACACTAGACATTTTATCACCGCTGTGCTAATTTCTATCTCTCCCCAGCAAATAGAAGAAGAAAAACACATTCCCATCTATCTGCGTGTGTTTCTGTTTCTGCCTCATCTCCTCCAATCTCGCCGCCTCTTTCTCACTCGTTCCTGGAAAATGATATTCAACAGTTGGTGGCTGAGCGTGTTGCCATGGTAACAGCGCAACTTCTGAGGGGGTTCACAAACTCTGTATTAACCAAAGAGACTATTAAGGCCACGGTTATGTCCACAACATCCCTGAGGCCGCTTTTAAAGATGCGTATCGCCTCCGTAATTACCGTCATCTGCCTTCACAAAAGCTTCTAATGCACAGGCTGATTGGGCCTGTGTGACTCTTAAAGTGGCTGCCGATAGTGTTTATGTGGATTTATCTGCGGCGTAATCAGCTTCCTAATGACGGCATAATCACGGTAATCATGGACGCCATTAAAAGCAGGAGCGGAGGCTTTTGATGAGTGTTGGCCATTCAGGCATGATGGAAAACGCCGAAGAATATTAGCCTCTGCTGTCAAATTAGAACACACACACACACACACACACACACACAGAAAACATTGTATGATAACAACGTCCCTGACTCCACATGCATGGTTTAACCCTTTGTTCACAGGTCCAAACTCTGCTCCTGGAGCCAAGGCCACGAGTCCCGATGAGAAGCCCAGTCGCCCTGCACCTTTAGTGGGCCCACAGGTCCCCAACAAGCCCCTGGCCACCAAACTAGCAGGCATGAGGAACAGGACCACCTCCATTCCTGGCAAAAGCTCTATCACAGGTGTGTGTGAGATATATATATATATACACAACATGCATCCAATCACACCCTCACCCAGGTCTGCACAGATGGAGCTGTAGGAACACAGGTTCTGTAGATGTTCCAATACATTATGACCACAAGAGTAACTGACACATGACGATCTTTGGTAAGACTTGTTCCGCAGGTAATTCACACCACATGGTAAAGATCTCACATAAAAAAACCCTCTATCTGTGGATTTCAAAGAGATTATTGCCAAACAACTTAGCTTTTCCAAAACAAGCGATTTCAAGCATGGCATTGTGCTATCTCCCTATTTCTTTAACAACACAGTAGAATTAGCCCATTGTTCAGTCCCAGGCCTGTGTGTGAGCATGTGTGTTTGATGAGGCAGCGTCTCTAATCAATGCTGTGCTTAATGGCAGCCCTTTAATGTGTTGACGAGCTGCTCGCCCTCTGATTGCTGTGCTGATGGGTCTGGCCCAGGGTGGTGGAATAGGCCCGGCCCGCTCACGGCCTGGAAGGGGGCACCTGTGTGTGATTAATGCCAGATAGCTGTGCAATGGGCCCTTAACTTTTTATACTTGGGCCGCGGAGCCAAGCGTAATCTTGTGTTATGCATTGCATTTCATCAGTTTTCATTGCAGCTGTTATAATGGCAAGCATGTGTGCTTCAGGCATGTCTGTGTTTACTGTACTCGCTTGTGTGGCTAATTGATTCCCGGAGGATTTGCTCAATAGTTGATGTTGGGACACAAGACTACAGTATGTCTTAAACAGTTCATGTGGCAGGAGCATGGGTTATCAGTTGTGTCTTATCAGTGCTGAAATTCACCTCTCAGCCAGACTCTTGAGCCAAGAGTTAATGCAAGTATGTTGGATGTTCAGTTCACACCATTGGCTTGTAAATTAGAGTAGATAGCATGACCTCATGTGAGGATAATATATCAGTTTGAGGTGATAAAATATAGACGAACATATGGCTGATGTATCAAAGTTGCTCTAAAAGGGAACTTTAACTAAAACATGTCTCTGGCTTTTGCACTTGAGAAGGCAGTCAAGTATTGAAAACATAAGTATAAGTAAAGAAGTCCAGAATTCAAACAAAGAAAACGAGAACATTGTTCAGTACTAAATGAGTGGGTGGGCAGACATAAGATGTGGTTTAGAAATCCCCACCCTCCAGATTAGGAACACCCCTGACACGGCATCATATGAGACCCTATGCAACTTTTTCATAGTCATAAAATCGCTTAGAAATCGTTGTTTTGCTTGACTGACCAGTTTTATCGAAAACAGTCATATTTCCTCCCGCCCCCAGTGTCCCTTTCCGCTATTGCAGCCTTGCAGTTTGTCCAGGAGGCGATCGCTCCTTGTTTACATCTGGAAGTCTAAGACGCGTAAGGAACAAGAAGAACCACGCTGGCAATTTATATATATATTTATAGCCTATGTATAAATATACACGCTAAAGCTGTAGGGGAAGCTCTGCAGAGAAATATGCAAGCATAAAACGAGCGAAAACGAAAACCGAAACCGAAACCGGTGATGAAATCGCCAATCCTGCATAGTTTCTCTTTAAAGGTGTGGAGGGCCACTGGGGAAGGTGTCCGAACACCTGACCACTTGTGAAAGGTGCGAATGGCTGGGATGGACTGATTATGCCCCACTCCCCTCCACACATAGAGAGAGAGTGAGAGCAAGAGAGAGCAAGAGAGAGAGAGAGCAAGAGAGAGAGAACAAGAGAGAGAGAACAAGAGAGAGAGAGCAAGAGAGAGAGAGCAAGAGAGTGGATCTGTGTTGCTGCAGCCATGGGCTTTGACTACTTCTGCTGGGTGATTTTAGGGCTGAAGACGCCGGCGCTGTCCAAGCAGCCCCACAGCCCCCTGCAGAGGAGCGCCTCCACTCGCCTCAACCGGGCCAACGCCGCCGCCACCGGTAAGGACTGCCGCTCACGCCGCTGTGTCCATGTGTGTGTCTGTGTCTGTGTGTGTCTGTGTCTGTGTCCATGTGTGTCTGTGTCTGTGTGTGTCTGTGTCAGTCTGTGTCTGTGTGTGTGTCTGTGTCAGTCTGTGTGTCTGTGTCAGTGTGTGTGTCTGTCAGTCTGTGTGTCTGTGTCAGTGTGTGTGTCTGTGTCAGTCTGTGTAAGTCTGTGTCAGTGTCCTCTGTGTTGTGTGTTGTGCACCTGCTCTGTCTGTCTCGGTAGGTACACTATTTGCCTGAGCAATCCTGTTACACCAGTAAGTCCTTAGTGGAGCTTTGACATTCTTGTGATTGTTCTCTTCGTCCACATGAGAATCTAAGTCATTTGTGTGAGTGGAGGATCTGGCTTTGCTGAGCCATGTCGTCAGGGATCAAGTTGATGTTGAGCATTTCCCCATCGTGTCTTTATTGCACACAGCTGTTGTAACGCTGCAGACACACACACACACACACACACACACACACACGTCTCAGTGTTGATGCACACACATGCAGTCATAAGTCCCTGCATAAGTCTCCAATGTAGTCCATTCAGTTCCCTTTAATAGGGCAGCTCTGCTCCAAACAGCCGTTACGCAACCCACTCCAGGGGAAGTTTGTTTTGGTCTCCTGGGGACGTGTTGTGGGCTCGCGCGGGTCAGAACCACACATCTTTCCAGCTGCTCGGCTTGCCAGCGCTGACGGAAAAGCTCTGTTGCTTCCAGCATGGAGCAGGACGGCCAGCTCTTCTTTATTTAATTCACACGCTCCCCACCGCCGCCCACCGTCCACCGGCCGCCGTGCGTCGCACCAAACCCCAAATCCTGTTACCTTGATGTGATTAGTGGCGGAGGACGCGCTGTGCGGCCATGCAGCTGCTCGTGACAGTGAGACAGTGGACAGGCCGTGTGGACAGGCCGTGTGGACAGGCCGTGTGTCCAGCGAGCTCTTGTCTCTTCGCTCCGCACCTCCTCCTTTCAGCTCCTGTTCACTTCCTCTCCACTCCACGCACGGAGCAGCTCTCCCTCCACCCTCATACTGTACGCAGCCAGCATGTTGCAGAACCCGACAGGAAGGAACATAACACAGTATGTTCTGACAATTGCATCGTTACAAAAATGAAAATATAATATGAGAATTACATCACTACCAAAAGGAAAATATTGAGAATCACATCACTACCAAAAGGAAAATATTGAGAATTACATCACTACAAAAACGAAAATATTAAGAATTACATCACTACAAAAACGAAAATATTAAGAATTACATCACTACATAAAGGAAAATATATTCCGAGAATTGCATCACATCACTACAAAAAGGAAGATATATTCTGAGAATTAAATTCTTCCCATTATATTCATCCTTACAGTACATTTAGATACTTTTATTTAATTAAAACTTATGCAAGATCGCCCCTCCCTTTCTGAGATGCCCACAGCGCTGTCCCATAAACCATCAGCAGGCATGACAACTGTCCTCAGACCTGTGCTTAGCGGATGAGTTTGGCTGCAGCCAGCCTTTTGTGCTGCTGCTCAGAGGAGCAGGTGCAGCTATTGTGTGAGCGGAGGCCCCGTGCCTTGGCAATGGGCATTGAGATCTATTCTGTTGTGTCTGTAACACTTGGCACATGGGTGGCGAGGGGCTGTTTTGAATAGTGGCGTATGGATAACTCCTTTTCTGCTGGAGAAACACATGTTAATGCCACTGTGTCTGGCACTGGAGTACTGTTTGTGGCTACAGTACATATGGCCACATAACAAGACAGAGTCGAGTTCAGGAGAGGAGATTTTTTAGTTAACATGTTTGCTATTTGTGAATGAGACTTGAGTTGGATTTTTATGTCTGTCTGAGATGTTACGCATGTGAATTGGAGCCCTAATAGGTCTGACGCGGTCAAATTTGCTATGAAAGTCTTTTGTTGTGTTGTGGGTAAAAGCGGACCCTTACACCAGTCCTTGCTCTCCTTTGAATGTACTGTTTAAGTGGAGTGTGTTTTTGCATCTGGCTGCCATGTC